>NC_052173.1:13933055-13983912 GCF_902713615.1 Scyliorhinus canicula
TTGAAGTTAGGTAAAAGAGATGATGTTGTGACACGTACACTCAACTCATCTCAATAGCATATAATCCCTACAGTGCAGAAGGAGGCCATTTGGCCCATCGAGTCTGCACCGACTGCTTTACCCAGGCCCACACTCCCCTATCCCCGTAACTGCATAATCTAACCCTGGACACTAAGGGACAATTTAGCATGGTCAATCCATCTAACCTACACATCTTTGGACTGTGGGAGGAAACCGGAGCACCCGGAGGAAACCCATGGGAAGAACGTGCAGACTCCATGTTGCGTTGTGTTACCTCGAGTAAAATAAGCTGCTACTTGATGTAGGCTTTGCTGAAGGACGCTCCAGATTCGGAGATAAGTTTAATGTATTTATTGAGCGATTAACAATGCTCCTAAATGAGTTTGACACTCTGCTAATCTGCCTCTAGTAACTCAGTCTACTCTGCTAACTATACAAGCTTGCTCTAAACCACATGCTCGGATGTGATGTTGCTGTTAATCAACCCTGTCCTGCTCTCTAGGTTTCTACCAGTGGGAGAGGCAGAGCCTGTGTGCCTTGTCCTTTTTATATGGGTCATGTGGTGCCCCCTTGTGGTAATGCCACCTCTGGGTGTCCTGATTACCCATTGGCTGTGTCCTGTTCTGATGACCCATTGGTTGCGTCTGCATATCATGACATCTCCCCCTTTTTGTTTTATATATATACACATGTGTATGTGCCTGTCTAATGTGGCAAATGTTCATCAGTCCAGTCTCTGGGATTTCCGTCTGATCCTCGCTGACCGCCGGAGAGGTGTGTCTCGATGCGTGTGTGGGAGGCACGACTGGTGGACCCATGGTTTGTGGTGTCTGGAGGTGGCACTTCTACAGGTGGAAGTGGAGGGGGAATTGGTGGTGGGCGTATGATTTTCCGCAGTGCCCTCCGATTTCTGCGAACAATGGTGCAGTCAGACATTTTTAGCAGATGGGATGTGGGCGCGGCCTGCCGAATGATGACAGCCGGGGCAGACCACCCACCATCAGGTGTTTTGATCCTGACAGTGTCTGCCGGGGGTAGCACGTCCAGATCAGTGGCATCTACGTCATAGTTCTGTTTCTGACTGTTGCGCAGCTGTTGCATCTTTTGTATTACCGGTAGGTGATCTGGGTTGGGCAGGTGTAGGGCTGGAAGTGTTGTTCGCAGGTCCCTGTTCATCAGTAATTGAGCTGGTGACGTGCCAGTTGATAAAGGAGTCGCCCGGTATGCTAGTAATGCAAGGTGCATGTTGGAGGCTAAGTCCGAGGATGAGTTGCTTGACGATGTGCACCCCCTTTTCGGCTTTGCCGTTGGACAGTGGGTAGTGCGGACTGGAGGTGACGTGTCTGAAGTTGTAGCTCTCGCAAACGTGGACCATTCTCGACTGTGGAAACACGGGCCATTGCTCATGACGGTATTCGGGATGCCATGCTGCGAGAAAGTCTCTTTGCACGCTTTGATGGTGGTCCTTGAGGTGAGGTCGGACAGCTTCAGCACCTCCGGATAGTTTGAAAAGTAATCAATGAGTAGGATGTAGTCGCAACCATTCGCGTAGAATAGGTCAATGCTGACCTTGGACCATAGAGAGGTTTCCACATCGTGTTGTTGGAGCGTCTCGCTCTGTGCTGGTTGGAACCTCGGACAGGTTTCGCAGTTCAGGACCATGTCCGTGATGTCCTGGTTAATGCCGGGCCAGTAGACAGCGTGCCGGGCCTTGAGTCTGCACTTTTCTACGCTCAGGTGTCCTTCATGAATCTGCCGCAGCATCACGCTCTGGAGACGCAGCGGGATGACTATCCTGTCCAGCTTGAGCAGGACGCCATCGATCAGCGTTAGGTCGTCCTTGACGTAGAATTGAGGGCATTGCCCTTTCGGCCACCCATTGTTGAGGTTGTAGATGACTCGCTGCAACAGGGGGTCTTTGTCCGTCTCTTCTCTGATGAGAACGAGCTTTTCGTCTGTTGCCGGGAGGTTGCTTGCGCACATTTGCACCTGCGATTCAATGTGCTGGATGATCTCCAGTGGCCCACTCGGTGAGGTGACAGAGCGGGACGATGCATCGGCAATGATGAACTCCTTGCCAGGCGTGTACACCAGATTGAAATCGTACCCGAGTTTCAGCAGAATCCTCTGCAATTGGGGTGTCATGTCGTTCAGGTCCTTTTGGATGATGTGGACCAGAGGTCTGTGATCCGTCTCAACGGTAAATGTCGGCAGGCCGTAGATGTAGTCATGAAATTTGAGGATGCCGGTGAGAAGCCCTAAACACTCCTTTTCAATCTGCGCGTACCTGGTCTCAGTCGGTGTCATTGCCCGTGACGCGTATGTTGCCGGGACCCATGATGGATATGTCGTTTTTTTTGTAGCAGCACCACCCCAATGCCATCCTGACTCGTGTCGGTCGATGTCTTAGTTTCCCAATCTGAGTCAAAGAATACAAGGACGGGTGCAATGGTGAGCTTGGCCTTCAGCTCCAGCCACTCTGTCTGGTGTTCCCTCTTCCACTCGAAGGCGGTTGATTTCTTGATCAGTTTTCAGAGGGCCGTTGTGTGTGTGGCCAAATTCGGGCTGAATTTACCTCGGAGGTTTACCACTGCAAGGAAGCACAGTACTGCTTTCTTTTTCTCGGGGACTTTCATTGCCTCGATGGCTTTTATTTTGTCCGTGTCCGGGCCTACACCGTGTTTCGATATCTGATCATCCAGGAACTTCAGCTTGGAAGCCCCAAAACAGCACTTGGCTTTGTTTACTTTGAGGCCATGTTCACGTACGCGTCGGAATACCCTCTTTGGTCGCGACACATGTCCCTCCAGAGTTGAAGACCAGATTATGATATCGTCAACGTAGACACGAACCCCTTCTATTCCCTCCATCATCTGTTCCATGATGCAATGGAATATCTCTGATGCCGAGATGATGCCAAATGGCATTCGGTTGTAGCAGAATCGGCCAAAAGGCGTGTTGAAGGTGCAGAACCTTCTGCTGGATTCTTCAAGTTGAATTTGCCAAAACCCTTGGGATGCGTCCAGTTTTGTGCAGAAGCGCGCGTGTGCCATTTCGCTCGTGATTTCTTCCCTTTGTGGAATGGGGCAATGTTCCTGCATAATGTTTTTGTTTAGATCCTTGGGGTCAATGCAGATGCGTAGGACCCCCAAAGGCTTTTTTTACGCACACCATTGAGCTGGCCAAGTCGGTTGGTTCAGTGACCTTAGAGATGATGCCTTTCTTTTGTAGGCTGGTGAGCTCTGCTTTCAGTCGCTCCCTAAGTGGAGCAGGTACTGGTCGTGGTGCATGGACCATTAGTTTGGCGTCAGGCCATAGTAGAATCCTGTGCTCGTACGGAAGCGTGCCCATCCCGTTGAAGACACCTGGGTACTGGGTCAGGATGTTGTCGATGCCGGCCTGAAGATCTGAATGAGACAGCGTCATGGTGTAGACCCGTTGGATGAGGTTCAGTTGCTTGCAGGCGTGCGCACCTAGCATGGACGCCCTGTCTGGTTGAACAATCTCGAAGCGTAGGCTTGTCTCTGTGTCGGTTGGACACAGTCAGGTGGCAGGACCCCAGTGCCTTAATTGCGTCGCCATTGTAGTCCTGGAGTTTGCAGGGAGCTGGAAGGATTTTGGGAGCCTTCTTGATTCTCGTGAAGTCCAACTGCGAGATCAGGTTGGTGGAGGCACCTGTGTCCAGTTTGAACTGGATGGGGCATTGGTTGACGTCCATCACTGCGTTCCATTCGTCCTCGAAATCCTCAGCAAGGATTGACTGGACTTGCGATGTTCCCGGTTTGGCGTAGTCGCACTTTGTGATGATGCCTACTCGGTACGTGTTATCAAGGTAGTCATCGTCTGGATCTGGAGCACTACCTTGGTCAGAGTCATGTGTTGGGTATTGCACACTGCTGATACGATCCTGCCTGAATTGTGATCGCTGACTCCTGACAGGGCTGCATAGTGGTTAAGCTTCCCAGACCGTAAACAGGGTTTGCCTCTTGCAGGGCATTTTTTTCTAAAGTGGGCGGTGCCACAGTTTGCACACGTCACGATGTCGGCGTTATGACACTCAGTGCGTCGTTGCGCATGTACGGTGCATCTCTTGGCTGTTTGCACCTGCGCAGTGCGGTTCTCGGCCGCTTCGTATTCCCGGCCGTATTGTGCATGCGCCGGGCCCCGGGATGAGCGCGCAAAATGGCTGCCGTCGGCAATGTGGAGGCGCTGCATCCGGGAGATGGCCTGAACACGCTCCACCTCGTGGGAGGCTTGTTTTTCACTCTCAGCATTTTTGTATTGTGAGTAGCGATTTTGTGAATGCTCATTCACAGTGCACGTTTCAATAGTGACTTTTAACTGTCATATGCTTGATTTTCAGCAATTGCTCTCGCAGAGGAAATGGAGGAGTTGACAGAGATAGCGAGGGTTGTAGGGCTGGAGGAGGTTACAGAGATAGGTTGGGGTGAAGGGGCTGGAGGAGGTTACAGAGATAGGGAGGGTTATAGTGGCTGGAGGAGGTTACAGAGATAGGGAGGGTTTTGGGTGTGAGGGAGGGTTACAGAGATAGGGAGGGATGCAGGGACTGGAGGAGGTTACAGAGTGTCATGTGAGAGCACCTTTAAGAAATGGGTGTTTAAGAATTGTACCTTTATGAAATGCTTGGCTGCTCATGTTACTGGAATGATTGTGGGTGGAGCTGAACTCTACTTCTGCTTTTTAGTTTCAGTTTCAGAAAAGCTTGAGTGTGTCTGTAGTTTTTTCAGGGAGCTGCACTGCTGTGATCTCTGCCATCCAAAGTCTATCTATGGATCATTTGGTGAGCTCAGAATTGTAAAAAGGTCTCAGTATTGAATGTAAACCTAATGTGCTCCTGTTTGAAGGTTTGTTAAGTCTTTTGGGTGTAAAAGGACAGCATACAGGTTACTTAGTGTTGTATTCTTGGGGGGGGGGGTGTATTTGATTTACTGGTTGCTAAGATGTTCACTGTTTGTTTTAAGGTTAACTTGAGTTCATACACTAAACATTGTTTTGTTTAAAAAAAACACTGGTCCATTTTCTGCTGTACCATACCTGTAGAGTGGCCCCATGTGCTCCCCATACCACAATCTAGTAAAAGTTGTGGGTCAGGTGAACTCCATGATACACTTTGGGGTTCTCTAAGCCCTGGCCCGTAACAAGAGATAGGAAGGGTTGTAGGGGCTGGGGGAGGTTACAGAGATAGGGAGGGGTGTAGGGGCTGGAGGAGGTTACAGAGATAGGGAGGGGTGTAGGGGGTGGAGGAGGTTACAGAGATGGGGAGGGGTGTAGGGGGCTGGAGGAGGTTACAGAGATAGGGAGGGGTGTAGGGGGCTGGAGGAGGTTAAAGAGATAGGGAGGGTTGTAGGTGACTGGATGAGGTTACAGAGATAGGGAGGGATGTTGTAGCTGGAGGAGTTTGCAGAGATAGGGAGGGGTGTAGGGGGCTGGTGGAGGTTACAGAGATAGGGAGGGGTGTAGGATCTGGAGGAGGTTACAGAGAAAGGGAGGGTTGTAGGGGGGCTGGAGGAGGTTACAGAGATAGGGAGGGGTGTAGGGGGGCTGGAGGAGGTTACAGAGATAGGGAGGGTTGTAGGGGCTGGAGGAGGTTACAGAGATAGGGAGGGGTGTAGGGGGCTGGTGGAGGTTACAGAGATAGGGAGCGGTGTAGGGGCTGGAGGAGGTTACAGAGATAGGGAGGGGTGTAGGATCTGGAGGAGGTTACAGAGAAAGGGAGGGATGTCGGAGCTGGAGGAGGTTACAGAGATAGGGAGGGGTGTAGGATCTGGAGGAGGTTACAGAGAAAGGGAGGGTTGTAGGGGCTGGAGGAGGTTACAGAGATAGGGAGGGATGTCGGAGCTGGAGGAGGTTACAGAGATAGGGAGGGATGTCAGAGCTGGAGGAGGTTACAGAGATAGGGAGGGTTGTAGGGAGGTGGAGGTGGTTACAGAGATAGGGAGGGGTGTCGGGGACTGGAGGAGGTTACAGAGATAGGGAGGGGGTGTAGGGGCTGAAGGAGGTTACAGAGATAGGGAGGGGTGTAAGGGGGCTGAAGGAGGTTACAGAGATAGGGAGGGGTGTAGGGGCTGAAGGAGGTTACAGAGATAGGGAGGGATGTAAGGGGGCTGATGGAGGTTACAGAGATAGGGAGGGGTGTCGGGGGTTGGAGGAGGTTACAGAGATAGGGAGGTGTGTAGGGGCTGGAGGAGGTTACAGAGATAGGGAGGGTTGTGGGGGCTGGAGGAGGTTACAGAGATAGGGAGGAGTGTAGGGGGCTGGAGGAGGTTACAGAGATAGGGAGGGTTGTAGGGAGGTGGAGGTGGTTACAGAGATAGGGAGGGTTGTAGGGAGGTGGAGGTGGTTACAGAGATAGGGAGGGGTGTAGGGGCTGGAGGTTACAGAGAAAGGGAGGGTTGTAGGGACGGGAGGAGGTTACAGAGGTAGGGAGGGTTGTAGGGTCTGGAGGATGTTACAGAGATAGGGAGGGTTGTAGGGGCTGGAGGAGGTTACAGAGAGAGGGAGGGCTGTGGGGGCTGGAGGAGGTTACAGAGATAGGGAGGAGGTGTAGGGGGGCTGGGGGAGGTTACAGAGATAGGGAGGGGGGTGTAGGGGCTGGAGGAGGTTACAGAGATAGGGAGGGAGTGTAGGGGGGCTGGAGGAGGTTACAGAGATAGGGAGGGGGGTGTAGGGGCTGGAGGAGGTTACAGAGATAGAGAGGGGGTGTAGGGAGGTGGAGGAGGATGCAGAGATAGGGCAGGTTGTAGGGGCTGGAGGAGGTTACAGAAATAAGGAGGGTGTAGGGATTGGAGGAGGTTACAGAGATAGGGAGGGGTGTCGGTGGCTGGAGGAGGTTACAGAGATAGGAAAGGGTGTCGGGGCTGGAGGAGGTTACCGAGATAAGGAGGGGTGTAGGGGCTGGAGGAGGTTACAGAGATAGGGAGCGTTGTAGGGGCTGGAGGAGGTTATAGAGATAGGGAGGGGGTGTAGGGAGCTGAAGGTTACAGAGATAGGGAGGGGGTTGTCGGGGCTGGAGGAGGTTACAGAGATAGTGAGGGGTGTAGGGGGGCTGGAGGAGGTTACAGAGATAGGGAGGGGTGTAGGGGGCTGGAGGAGGTTATAGAGATAGGGAGCGTTGTAGGGAGCTGGAGGAGGTTACAGAGATAGGGAGGGGTGTAGGGAGCTGGAGGAGGTTACAGAGATAGTGAGGGTTGTAGGGCTGGAGGAGGTTACAGAGATAGGGAGGGTTGTCGGGCTGGAGGAGGTTACAGAGATAGGGAGGGTTGTAGGGCTGGAGGAGGTTACAGAGATAGGGAGGGTTGTAGGAGGTTACAGAGATAGGGAGGGGTGTAGGGGGCTGGTGGAGGTTACAGAGATAGGGAGGGGTGTAGGGGGCTGGAGGAGGTTACAGAGATAGGGAGGGGGTGTAGGGGCTGGAGGAGGTTACAGAGATAGGGAGGGGTGTAGGGGCTGGAGGAGGTTACAGAGATAGGGAGCGTTGTAGGGAGCTGGAGGGGGGTGGGAGTGAGTCCAGGGATTATACTTACCTTTGTGCTGCCACCCCACCCCCGGGTGGGATACGCTTGTCTGCTTCACGTTTTTAAAAACCTGTTGTAAACCTCGCCGATGTGACATCACGTCAGCGACGGGGGCATTCGAAACGTTTGGCAAACATATGGCGGAGAAGCCCGATAAAGACATTAAAATTTATGAAAACGTATTAAAATAAGGATCCCGCCCCTCGTTATGGCATTGGCGAGGGGGTGGGGAACATCAGGAAGGGAGATCTCGCCGGCGTGAATCTTGTTTTCCAATTCTCGCGCGGTTTTGCACCCACATTGCCAGTAGCTCCCGTGGCCAATGCACGCGCAAAATGACCCCCATATGTCCACGGCCTTTGACCCAGGCGGTTTCAGCAAGAATTCTCAGCACAACAGAAAACAATTACCTGACAATCCATGACTAAGGATGACTGAGAGAGAACTACCAGGTAACGGGGGAGCTGCAGGTGGTGGCGGTGGTGGTGGAGGGGGGCCGTGACCTGCAGGAAAAGACAAACGTTATTAACTCCTTCCAATTCATACATGCCCTGGGAAAATATACACACATTGTATACACAATTGCTTTACATTTACTCTCTCAAAGACCAAAGTGTGTGTCTATATCCCCAGTGCACACTTCCTTCCATCATTGTTCCCAGAGGGTGGGGCTGAATGGGAAACCCACAAAGGCGCCACCAGTGCCATGTGAGGACTGTGGAGATATTTGGAACTGCACAACCATCTCAGTGAAAGATAGGTCCATGCTGTCCATGGAGGGCTACCCACAACCCATTGAGTCAATAATTTGCAGTGATCCCAGCTTTTTTTGATTCTTTGTTGTTATGAATGTGAGACTTTGTAAGATGGTCGTGTTTTAAACTGCCTCTTTTAATTCAAGGTCAAATGGAGGAGCTGGTGGGGTGGGGAGCGACATGCAGGGGGAGGGGAAATGATATGTGATCTCTTAATCAATAAGCAAATCAAGGGTCATGGGGATAAGGCAGGAATGCGGAGTTGAGGATAATCATATCAGATCACTCATGATTTTATTGAATGGCGGAAAGGACTCAATGGACCAAACAGCTGCTTTTACTCTTATGTCTTGTGGTTACAGCTTTTGGACTTCAAAGTCAAACCTACTACTCTACAGAAAATGTGGAGTAATGTATAAATACAGCATGGGATTTTCGGTTGTGTTGAAAAGTCTGTAGTTAATTGCCTAGTCTTGTTGCTTTTAGAGTGTTTGTTACAGTAAATGTCTCAAACTATAAAATCTTGTCCTCTAATTCTTTCGAGTCAGTCACTGAAATTCTTAACTCTTCTGAATGATTATTGATCTCTCCGGTGATTGTAACACTTGGCCTGAATTATGTCCTGGTCATTTTACCCATAATGCAGTCCAGCAAGGAGAAGCAACAAGACCCCCAGGTGGGAAAGAAATTCATTATAAAAATATTGCCATTTTCAATAGGATCAAGAAATTCGTTAAGACCAATTTGCAAAATTGGCAACCTGAGATTAGGCCGAATGTAAACACAACGCGCTCGGCAGCATCTGAATCGATCATTCATCGATGGTCTTGTGAAACGGTCATGATGAGGGGAGGCGGCATAGGTTCAAGCAGTTGGATGAGCAGCGACATGGTAGCACAGTGGTTAGCACTGCTGCCTCACAGCACCAGGGACATGGGTTCAATTCAAGCCTTGGGTGACTGTGTGAAGTTTACACGTTCTCCCCTTGTCTGGGTGGGTTTCCTCCGGGTGCTCCGGTTTCCTCCCACAGTCCCGAAAGATGTGCAGGTTAAGTGGACTGGCCGCGCTAAATTGTCCCTTAGTACTCAAAGGTTAGGTGGGGCTCCAGGTTCACGGGGGAGTGAGTCTAGGTAGGGTGCTCTGTCAGAGGGCCGGCGCAGACCCGATGTGCCGAATGGCCTCCTTCTGCACTGTAGGAATTCGATGAAATTCTACGAAAAGGAGGCATGCAAGTTCCTTCGGGAGAGGGATTGCCTGCCAATTCTTGAAGTTGCGGGGCGGCATGGTGGCACAGTGGTTAGCACTGCTGTCTATGGCACTGGGGACCCAGTTTCGATCCCGGCTCTGGGTCACGGTCCGTGTGGAGTTTGCACATTCTCGCCGTGTTTGCGTGGGTTTCACCCCCACAACCCAAAGATGTGCAGGGTAGGTGGATTGGCCACGCTAAATTGCCGCTTAATTGGAAAAAATGAATTACCGTAGGTACTCTAACTTTTTTAAAAAGGGAGAAAAGAAATTCTTGCTGTTGCTGGCAAACCTCCCTTCAACCTGTCAGAGGCAGTGCCACTGGCTCGAGTGATAAAGGAGATTGGAAGGCCTACTCAACTGTGTACTTCAGAGTGCCATGCATAGTTCTAGTCTCCATTTTGTAAAATTAATCGGTTGAGGGGTGACCTTGGGCAGGATTCACCCCTACCCGATGGGGCGGGGGATCCCGGCGGGATGGAGTGGCGTGAACCACTCTGGCGTCGGGCCACCCCAAAGGTACGGAATCCTCCGAACCTTCAGGGGCTAGGCCCGCTCCGGAGTGGTTGGCGCCCCGCCGGCCGGCGGGAAAGGGGCTTCGCGGCACGCCAACTGCTGCCAAAGGGCCTCCGCCGGCCGGCGCGAGTCGGCGAATGCGCGGGAGTGCCAGCGCGTGCTGGCATCATCCCCGTGCATGCGCAGAGGGATTCGCTTCCGCACCGGGAATGGCGGAGGATCACAGACTCCGGTGCGGAAGGATAGAGTGCCCCCATGGCACAGGCCCGCCCGCGGATCGGTGGGCCCCGGTCGCGGGCCAGGCTACCGTGGGGGGCACTCGCGGGGCTAGATCCCCCCATGCCCCCCCCCCCCAAAGAACCCCGGAGCCCGCCCGGGCCGCTGGGTCCCTCCGGTAAGGGACCTACTCCAATTTACGCCGGCGGGACTGGCAACAGACGGGCGGGACTTCGGCCCATCGCGGGCCGCAGAATTCGGGCAGACTTGCCGCCCATCGCGTCGCGCCAGACCCCGTCATTCTCTGAGGCGGGCGGCGCGACTCATGCTGGGCCAGTTTTTGGGGGGGGGGGGGGGGGGGGGTTGAATTAGGAGGACGGAGGGGGCAGGATTCACGCCGACCCCGGGCAATTCTCCCACCCGGCGGGGGGGTAGGAGAATCGTGCCCCTTGTGTAGACTTTTAGAAGAATGAAGGAGTTTCGCTAGGGTAAATGTCGGAAAGATGGTTCCACTTGTTGGGGGGGGGGGGGGGGGGGGGACCAAACTTAGGCGCCATTAAATATGAGATGGCCATTATTATACAAATTGGATGGGCAGCACGTGCGTTAACCCTGTTGGCTCACGGTGCCGAGGTCCCAGGTTCGATCCTGGCCCTGTGTGGAGTTTGCACATTCTCCCCATGTTCGCGTGGGTTTCACCCCCCCCCCCCCCCCCCCCCCCCCAACCCAAAGATGTGCAGGGTAGGCGGATTGGCCCTTAATTGGAAAAAAAAATGAATTGGGCACTCTAAAATTGAAAAATTAAAAAAAAATTAAAAATGACACGAATCGGGATTTCAGGAGAAACGTATTTTTCCCCCAGAGAGTGGTCGGGATGCGGAATGCACGATCACAGGGAATAATTGAGTTGCCATGGCACAGACGCTTTAAAAGGGGAGGTTCGAAAACTCATGCAGGGGAAAGCAACAGAAGGTATTGCAGATAGGGTGAGGTGCGGAGCACAAACACCAGCATAGATCAGTTGGGCCGACTGGCCTGCTCCTGTGCTGATGTGACCATAAAATCAACAGTCACCAGTCTGATAAAAGGTTGGAAAATTCTTCCCATCGGTTAACCAGGTGATTTCCCAACCCACAATCATGCACGCACTCTCTTTCGGGATTTCCATTCTCCGCTTTCATGCTACATCTGCTACTTTGTAAGCGATTCCCAACTCCTCGCCTGCACTAAAATGTGTATTAAGTCATATTTTTGTTTCATTTCCTCTGGAGAAACTCAGTAAGGCTGTTTCATTCATTAAGAGGTTGACTTAGGCAATTGTTTTTTTTTTTTGCAGCGCTGTACGTTCTTTGGATATTACTGACTTCTGATCTCATTGCAACCAGGCGTGGAGGAAGGCAGAGACAGTGGCAGGGGACCTTCATTTCCTCGACACAACCAGGAGCAGTGTTATCAAACGAGGCTCAGAGCTCCCAAATTTCAAAATTAATTTCAGGCAGGTCAAAGGGCAGCTTCACGTCACCTCACCGCCGACAGCAGTGCTGGAAGGAGCCGAGAAGGGCTTAGTGGCGCTTAGATAAAATTTAAGTCGCGGGGAAAGGTTAAAGGAACACTCGGCCGGTTTCCTTCAATAAAGACTTCAAGGTAACCTGACTGAACTTGTCGGGACTGTCAAGCTAAGAGGCAGCATCTATTCTAGTGCAATGCTTGCTGTGGTAGCGGCTTCAACTCCCTCGGGATCGTTAAAATGGGAAGGGTGCAAGGAGGGAAGTCCAGCAGTATCTTCTTACTCAAAGGGCGACGAGAGGGGAGTATTGAATTACCAGGGAACAGCACTGAACCAGACAGAATAAATGAATGTAAAAAGCAATTCAATGTCTTTGTGTCGAGAGAAGGAATTGAAGGATATGGGCGAGAATGGGGGTTGATCTGTCAGAATCGGGTTCGTTCAGCGTGTCATTTTCCTTCCCCTGCAGGGTAGCACAGTGGTTAGCACTTTTGCTTCACCAGGCCAGGGTCCTAGTTTCGATTCGTCTATGTGGAGTCTGCACGTTCGCCCTGTGTCTGCGTGGGTTTCCTCCGGGTGCTCCCGTTTGAAAATGAAATGAAAATCACTTATTGTCACGAGTAGGCTTCAATGAAGTTACTGTGAAAAGCCCCTAGTCGCCACATTCCGGCGCCTGTCCGGGGAGGCTGGTACGGGAATCGAACCGTGCTGCTGGCCTGCTTGGTCTGCTTTCAAAGCCAGCGATTTAGCCCAGTGAGCTAAACCAGCCCCTTTCCTCCCACAAGTCCCGAAAGACGTGCTTGTTAGGTGAATTGGACATTCTGAATTCTCCCTCTGTGACCCGAACAGGCGCCGGAATGTGGCGACTAGGGGCTTTTCACAGTAACTACATTGCAGTGTTAATGTAAGCCTACTTGTGACACTAATAAAGATTATTATTATTATTGCGTTTGCAAGTGCCGAGAACCGGCATGAGGAGTGACGCCTTTTTGGCAAACCCAGCCCATTCTTTGCGACTTCTCTCTTTCGAAAACGGAGTGGTTTCGCACATCGGTTCCACCAACATAACAAACTCGCGGAGGTTCCCTGGCATTGCCGAGACGGAGCACAGTCACCAACACCGATTGATTGAATTCCTGCTGGGGACAGAGTCGGGAACGTGGGCTTGGGTGCGGAGTGAAAAGTCAAGCTTGGCAAGCTGCTCTATCATTCCAAGACCATTTATATCGGTCACTATTTTCACGGGCCACATTTCAGCTGTGCAAAGTTGCCCAATCCTCAACAAGGGACGGTCTAATCTAAGTCGCAAATATAGCCTATTAATGTCAATCAAATTGTTGGCACCATTTTAAGAATGGACGAGTAAGGGCCATTCATAGAACATAGTACAGTACAGGCCGTTCGGCCCACGATGTTGTGCCAAACTAGTCTGAAACTAAGATCAAATCAACCGACTCCCAATCATTCGAGTGCACTCCATATGCCTATCCAATAACCGCTTGAAAGTTCCTAAAGTGTCCGACTCCACTACCATAGCTGGGAGTGCGTTCCACGCCCCAACCACTCTCTGAGTAAAGAACCTACCTCTGACATCCCTCCTATATCTTCCACCATGAACCTTGCCCCCTTGTAACAGCTACATCCACCCGAGGAATAAGTCGCTGAACGTCCACTCTATCTGTCCCTCGCATCATCTTATTCACCTCAATTAAGTCACCTCTCATCCTCCTTCACTCCAATGAGAAAAGCTCTAGCTCCCTCAACCTTTCCTCATAAGACCTACCCTCCAATCCAGGCAGCATCCTGGTAAATCTCCTTTGCACCCTTTCCAATGCTTCCACATCCTTCCTATAATGAGGTGACCAGAACTGCACACAATATTCCAAATGTGGTCTAACCAAGGCCTTGTACAGTTGCAGCATAACCTCACGGCTCTTAAACTCAATCCCCCGTTAATAAACACTAACACACTATAGGCTTTCTTCACGGCTCTATCCACTTGGGTGGCAACTTTCAGAGATCTATGGACATGAACTCCGAGATCTCTCTGCTCCTCCACATTCTGCTGTTGACCCTGTAATCCGCATTCAAATTTGTCTGACCAAAATGAATCACCTCACACTTATCAGGGTTAAACTCCATCTGCCATTTTTCGGCACAGCTCTGCATCCTATCAATGTCTCTTTGCAGCCGACAACAGCCCTCCACCTCATCCACTACTCCACCAATCTTGGTGTCATCAACAAATTTACTAACCCAAACTTCAGCCCCCACCTCCAAGTCATTGATAAAAATCACAAATAGCAGAGGACCCAGCACTGATCCCTGTGGTACACCGCTGGTAACTGGGCTCCAGGATGAAAATTTACCATTCACCACCACCCTCTGTCTTCTATGTGATAGCCAGTTACCGATCTAATCGGCCAAATTTCCCTCTATGCCATGTCTCCTTACTTTCTGCATGAGCCGACCATGGGGCACCTTCTCAAACGCCTTACTAAAATCCATGTATACAACATCAACTGCTCTACCTTCATCTCTGTACTTAGTTACCTCCTCAAAGAATACAATCAAACTTGTGAGGCAAGACTTACCCCTCACAAATCCGTGCTGACTATCCCGGATTAAGCTGTATCTTTCCAAATGATCATAAATCCTATCCTTCAGAACACTTTCGAATAAATTACCTATGACCGAAGTGAGACTAACCGGCCTATAATTCCCAGGGTTATACCTATTCCCTTTCTTGAACAAGGTGACAACATTTGCCTCTCTCCAGTCTTCTGGCACTATTCCTGTAGACAGTGAGGACATAAAGATAAAAGCTAAAGGCTCTGCAATCTCATCCCTCGCTTCCCAAAGAATCCTAGGATATATCCCATCAGGCCCAGGGGACTTATCTATCCTCAGGCTTCTCAAAATTTCTAACACATCTTCCTACCAAATATCTACCTCCTCCAGCCTGTATCGCACTATCCTCCTCAACAACATGGCCCCTCTCCTTTGTGAACACTGAAGAAAAGTATTCATTTAGGGCCTCTCCTATATCTTCAGACTCCATACACACGTTCCTACTACTGTCCTTGACCGGCCCTAACTTCACCTTGGTCATTCTTTTATTCCTCACATAAGTGTAAAAAGCCTTGGGGTTTTCCTTGATCCTACCCGCCAAGGACTTCTCATGTCCCCTCCTAGCTCTCCTAAGCCCTTTCATGAGCTCCTTCCTAGCTATCTTGTATCCCTCAAGTGCCCGAACTGAACCTTGTTTTCTCATCCTTACATAAGCCCCCTTCTTCCTCTTGACAAGACATTCAACCTCTTTTGTAAACCATGGTTCCCTTACTCGACCATTTCCTCCCTGCCTGACAGGGACATACATATCAAGGACACGCAGTATTTGCTCCTTGAACAAGCTCCACATCTAAGTTGTGCCTATCCCTGACAGTTCCTGTTTCCATCTTATGCTCCCCAATTTTTGCCTAATCGCATCGTAATTACCCTTCCCCTAGTTATAAACCTTGCCCTGCCGTATGTTCCTATCCCTCTCCATTGCAATAGTGAAAGTCACCGAATTGTGGTCACTATCTCCAAAGTGCTCTCCCACAACCAAATCTAACACTTGGCCTGGTTAGTTACCCAGTACCAAATCCAATGTGGCCCCGCCTCTTGTCTGCCTATCCACATATTGTGTGAGGAAACCCTCCTGCACACACTGGATAAAAACAGCCCCATCCAAACTATTCGAATTATAGTGGTTCCAATCAATATTTGGAAAGTTAAAGTCACCCATGACAACTACCGTGTGACTACCGCACCTATCCAAAATCTGCATTGCAATCTTTTCCTTCACTGTTACTGTTTGGGGGCCTATAGAAAACTCCTAACAAAGTGACCGCTCCTTTCCTATTTCTAACTTCAGCCCACACTACCTCAGTAGACAGATCCTCCTCAAACTGCCTTTCTGCAGCCATAATACTCTCCTTGATTAACAATGCGACTCCTCCACCTCTTTTACCACGTTCCCGAATATTACTGAAACATCTAAAGCCCAGAACCTCCAACAACCATTCCTGCCCCTGTTCTATCCACGTCTCCGTAATGGCCACAACATCGTAGTCCCAGCTACCAATCCATGCTTCAAGCTCACCGACCTTATTCCTGATGCTCCTCGCATTGAAGTAGACACACTTCAAACCACCTTCATGCCTGCAGGTCCACTCTTGTGACCCTGGTACCTTCCTCAGTACTGCACGACCCTCAACTTCCTGAACTCCAGCAATGCTATCTCCTAGACTACAAATCAGTTTCCCATTCCCCTGCCAAATTAGTTTAAACTCCCCCGAAGAGCCGTAGCAAATTTCCCTCCCAGGATATTGGTGCCCCTCTGGTTCAGGTGTAACCCGTCCTGTTTGTACAGGTCCCACCTTCTCCAGAATGTGCTCCAATTATCCAAGTAACTGAAGCCCTCCCTCCTACACCATCCCTGTAGCCACGTGTTTAACTGCACTCTCCCTGTTCCTCACTTCCCTCCTGCCCCAGCCCTGTAGCCACGTGTTCAGCTGCACTCTCTCCCTGTTCCTCACCTCCCTCCTGCCCCAGCCCTGTAGCCACGTGTTCAGCTGCACTCTCTCCCTGTTCCTCACTTCCCTCCTGCCCCAGCCCTGTAGCCACGTGTTTAACTGCACTCTCTCCCTGTTCCTCACTTCCCTCCTGCACCATCCCTGTAGCCACGTGTTTAACTGCACTCTCCCTGTTCCTTACCTCCCTCCGACACCATCCCTGTAGCCACGTG
The DNA here is from genome assembly GCF_902713615.1 of Scyliorhinus canicula. Taxonomy (NCBI): domain Eukaryota; kingdom Metazoa; phylum Chordata; class Chondrichthyes; order Carcharhiniformes; family Scyliorhinidae; genus Scyliorhinus; species Scyliorhinus canicula. The sequence continues at coordinate 13,949,643 of NC_052173.1, forward strand.
TTTAACTGCACTCTCTCCCTGTTCCTCACTTCCCTCCTACACCATCCCTGTAGCCACGTGTTTAACTGCACTCTCTCCCTGTTCCTCACTTCCCTCCTGCCCCTGCCCTGTAGCCACGTGTTCAGCTGCATTCTCTCCCTGTTCCTCACCTCCCTCCTGCCCCAGCCCTGTAGCCACGTGTTTAACTGCACTCTCTCCCTGTTCCTCACTTCCCTCCTGCACCATCCCTGTAGCCACGTGTTTAACTGCACTCTCCCTGTTCCTTACCTCCCTCCGACACCATCCCTGTAGCCACGTGTTTAACTGCACTCTCTCCCTGTTCCTCACTTCCCTCCTACACCATCCCTGTAGCCACGTGTTTAACTGCACTCTCTCCCTGTTCCTCACTTCCCTCCTGCCCCTGCCCTGTAGCCACGTGTTCAGCTGCACTCTCTCCCTGTTCCTCACCTCGCTAGCACATGGCACCGGCAACAAACCAGAGATGGCAACACGGTCTGTCCTGGCTCTCAGCTTCCAGCCTAGCTCCCTGAATTCCTGTTTTACATCCCCGTCCCTTTCCCTACCTGTGTCGTTCAGCCTTGTACTCAGCAGCAAAAAAAGCCAGAACAGGTCTTATCCCTCTTGTGCTTTCTCTGCGCTAAGCTTCCTGCACTTCCCATCCCAATTATCCCCCCTTCCCCCAACCCCTACCTTTTTATCTCAGTGCTGAGAAGGAGTGCAGTATTACCTGATAACGGCGGAGCGAGGGGTTGAGGAGGAGGGGTTGGCGCTGTTGGCGTTGAAGGAATGCTTTGGATTGGTTCCAGACCCAGGGCAGATCGAGGCAGCGCGGCAAGAATGCCATCAGGACAATCGCCGCTGGGGCCTTGCTGCAAATCCGTCAACTGTTTTCCCAGGTGAAACTGCCGCTGTAGAGCTTCCTCTTTCTCCTTGATCATCCTCCGCAACGTGTGCACCTGGCTGCTGGCATCCTTGTACGTCTCCTGTCAGGGCACAAAATGGAGGCAAGGCTTGCAGTCAAATAGTGCGTGGCGTTACGTTGCGCTGCTCGCCAACGAGCTTAAGTTGTTTTCAAGCGCGCAGCAGGGAGTGGGCCACACTTCCAAGCATTCTCCGCCAACTGGGTGTGCAGGGTGGTCAAAGGAAGCAACCGGGCCTACAACAATCACTAAAGCCTGCTATGGAGTTTCCAGCATCTGGCTTCAAGGAAAAGGCAACCACTGGGGTGAAAGCTCCGTACTTGGAGGTAGTAGTATCCTCAACTTTCAATCTGGTCAAGGAGCTTTAAGTGCATCAAAATTGTCTTCAATATTTGACTGATTTCAAAATACAACAGAGAATTGCATCAAAGTTAATCAAACTAAAAAAAGAAAAGTCTCATTTCAGAGTCCCAGGTTTTCCATGGCCTAGTGTCCTGGTCTAAAGTACATTTACAGCATAAAAGGCTCAAGAGAATGTGGACATTATTGAGGTAAACGAGTTAACGCCATTAATTAGGCCGCTCCATATTTTCCTGCGATTCCTCCATTATTGTCACTGAAAACTGTGTAATAGGAACTTCCATTATTCTGCCCCCTCCTTAAAACGGACAGCGGTTGCCACTCTGGACAAGCTTTTGCTTTGTTTACTTTTCAATTGAGATTTCAAGATTCCAAAAACACTGTACTATTCCGAGTTTGAAGGCCTTACCTTTATAGTTTCCAGTTCATTATCCCGGTGTAATAGCTGCTTTTCCAGTTCGGCTACCCTCATCATATTTTCATTCTCCAAGTCCTGAAGCCGCTCCGATAACTGCGGTGGGGGAAGAAGGGCTGTTTCAATTCCAGTCATCTAAAGCCATAATACTCTTCTCCTTCCCGATAGGTTCAGGAGTATTCACAGCTAAAGATTTAGATTCTAAGTGCCTAGCATTGTGGGACTGCTCTAAGGTACCATTCTTCCAGAAATTTAGGTCCCAACATCTCTAAATTACAGATGCCAGATGGTCCCCAAATCACCTGGCCTTCCCAATCAGAATGTCACGGATTCAAGTTCCACCTGAAGGATGCAGGTGGCGTGGAGTGCAGTCTACCCAAAGCTAATATCCCACGTGTTCTAACGCTGCCTACTTACCACTGGCTGGGGACTAATGGCAATCCCACAATCCTTTGGGAGTATGAGCTTCCCCAATGAGGGGGGGCGGAGAAATCATTAGCAGACTCCCTGCATAAATATCAAGATGTTGATTTTTCAGTCAGGGCTGTGTCGCGGCCTAGTACATTGTGAACTGTCAGTCAATACTGTTTAAACACTGGACAGACACCGAGTATTAAAATGGCCAATTTCCCCAGGTCTGAGTCTGAATGACTCTTTGTCAAAGAGAGTCATCCAGACTCGAAACGTTCGCTCCCTTCTCTCTCCACAGAGGCTGTCAGACCTGCCGAGATTGGCCAGTGTTGTCTGTTTCTGTTTCAGATTCCAGCCTCTGCAGGCATTTGCTTTTTTCTATCAAAATGGCCACTGCATTTGGAGCTTCAGACAGTCCAAAGTCTCAAGCGCGTACCTAATTAAAAATGGGCATTCGCAGCCATCCAGGGAATCCAAACATCCTTTTGTTTAAGGATGGATCGACAAAAGTGAACTATAGAATTCCAGCTAACCTGACTGTGTTTCACCCTAGACTAAGGGGAACATAGAAACTCAAATGTGTGTCAAGACAAATGTGTACTGATCCTCATCAAACTTCCACTATTACATTTGTTACCCCTCATCCAAGCTAGACTGGGCAAATCTTAAGGTGTCAAACGACAACACAGGATAGTTTGGAGCAAAATACACACCACCATTTGGAAAAATGACTTTGAACTTGTGGAAGTCACATGATGAAGGGCCAATTGTGTTGTGTGCTTTTACAGCCAGCAATCTACTTGCAGATAGAGAGTTCCACGGAAATCCATTGAACTAGCTGCAAGTCAGAAAGCAGCCAAGGTAATGAACAGCAATACCTTGAAAGCGGGTGATCCAAACAGAGAGAGAGGTTCGTCTCAGAACCATTCGCTTAAACCAGGGGCTGGTTTAGCACACTGGGCTAAATCGCTGGCTTTTAAAGCAGACCAAGGCAGGCCAGCAGCACGGTTCAATTCCCGTACCAGCTTCCCCGAACAGGCGCCGGAATGTGGCAACTCGGGGCTTTTCACAGTAACTTCATTTGAAGCCTACTTGTGACAATAAGCGATTTTCATTTCATTTTCATTAGAAATTTGACGACAAGAAGCCTGCTGAGAATCCTTCACTTAACCAGGCCTTCATTTCAACTTTTATCCAAGAAACTACAGGCCTGCGATGAAAGAGACTGAGATTCTAATAAACTGTAACAGTATATTATCTTCATCCGTATCTAACCTTTGTGTGCCTGAGAGACGAGCGAGTGAAACATTGCATCATTTTGGGGTAAGCATGTGATAATAAATAACCTTCTTTGTTTTTAAACTCACAAAAGGCTTGCTGCTGGATTTATTGAATTGGGAGGCTAAGAAAACACACCCTCTGACAGAAACACATAAATTCTGTCCAGGAAATATGAAACATTTTAGCTGCCATATTGGATGCATCATCAGCCAGTGAGAGTTCCTGATGCAAGAGACAAAAGCTATGCCAATATTTCCTTCAGAATGTTTTACACCAACTCATTGAAAAAAGAAATTGCCCCAACGTATGTAATGACTGCTCTTTAAGTTAGAATCGTAGAATTCCTACAGTGCTGAAGGAGGCCATTCAGCCCACCGAGTCTGGACTGACCCTCTGAAAGAACACTAACCAGGCCCACTCCCCCACCCAAAATCTAGCCTGCACGGGCGAGATTCTCCGCAAATGCGGAGAATCGTAAAGGCTGCCGTGGGACAGGTCGTGACCCACGGCAGCCTTCACGGCCACTTCCGGGGCCGATTCTCCCCCCCCGGGCGGGGCTAGAAGCATGGCCCCGTGCGTCATGGCCTTGACGACGGTCGTTAAGGCCGCACATCAAGCGTCACGGCGGCTGACGCGGCCGATGACATCAGCCGCGCATGCGCAGGTTGGACAACGCCAACCCGCGCATGCGCAGTTGGCGTCTTTCTCCTCAGCCGCCCGGCAAGACGTGGCGGCTTAATCTTGCTGGGCGGCGGAGGGGAAAGAGTGCGTCTGTTTTGGACGCTGGCCCGACGATCGGTGGGCACGATCGCGGGCCTGTCCTCTCCCGAGCACAGCCGTGGTGCTCCCGTGCCAATCGGGCCTCTAGATGCCTCAAACAGGCATCTGGCGCCCGTTTCACGACGGCAGCGAGTAGGTGTGTTTGCTGCCGTGGTGAAACGGGCGTGAAGGGCCGGCCACTCGGCCCATCGGCCTCGGAGAATTGCCGCTTGCCGTAAATAACGGCAAGCGGCGATTCGTGGCGTGGGTCGGGTGTGGGGGGGGGGAATAGCGGGGGGGAGAATAGCGGGAGGGCTTGAAAAATGTCGGGAGGCTTTCCCGCTATTCTCTCACCTGGCGTGGGGGGGCGGAGAATCGCGCCCCACATCTTTGGACACTAAGGGACAATTTAGCATGGCCAATCCACCTAACCTGCACATCTTTGGGCACTAAGGGACAATTTAACATGGCCAATCCACCTAACAGCACGTCTTTGGACTGTGGGAGGAACCCGGAGCACCCGGAGGAAACCCACGCAGACACGGGGAGAACGTGCAGACTCCTCACAGACAGTCACCCGAGGCCGGAATTGAATTCGGGTCTCTGGGGCTGCGAGGCAGCTCACAATCCCTTTCCCCTACCCTCCTCACTATCCTGGATATTCAGTATAAAAGCCCCCAGAGGCAGAAACCCAAAAGTGCAACACATGGACCTGCTCAGTTTGAGATGACATCCTTGGCTATCGTGAACCATTTATAATAAACTGGGTGGGAAGCCCTTTACAGATCATGTACTCACATGTGACAAGTGCTCTTCCAGTTCGTCCACTTTCTCCAAGGCCGCATTTTTAGTCTCTGCATCTTCGAGTAGGCCTCCCACATCGAAAACATTGTCTAGGTAGGCCTGGATTTGAACCTGGAGTTTGTCACTTTCCGTATGCTTGGATTTCTGAAGGGAAAGTAAAAGATCATAATCATTATTGGCAGGTGGCTGCGTGTTTGCAAAACAGAATGGAGAATAGACACGATGGCTCCATTGAGGTCATCCAGAACTTGATTAACGATACTGGCAATGCACTGCACACGTAAATGGATTTGAAGAAACTGCGCTGAGCCATGAGGATATCCTCCACCCAAGAAACCGGGGTCATTTCTGGGTGTACACATACGCACCCGCAATTGGCAACCGTGCCTGAAAGATGACTACAAATCCATCCTCTCGATCATCGAGAGGAACCTGGGACAGAATGCCGAGTTCAACCTTCGCAAGGATCTGCTCCATCTCTAGGGTATTCAACAGAACTCAGCCGCAACATAAAATCCCTGGGGAATTCCCGACCACAAAAGGTCACAGAATTCCCAGTCGCTGAACGATTTCAAGAAAGAGATTCCATTTTTCTTTTTAGATTTTAATGGCGTCAAGCGGTACGAGGAGAAAATGGGAAAATGGCATTGAGGTTAAGGGTCAACCACGATAACAATGAATGGCGGAGCAGGCTCGAAGGGCCTCTTCCTGCCCCTCGTTTCTCTGAGATAGATGGAACTGTTCGAGGGCATTTTCAAAGGAAATATGCGAAGGGGCAGCACTAATGTTGGCGGCAAGCACCATTATGACAATTCTACCGAGCTGGCACACATTTTTGAATGTGTTGGGTTTCGGTTTAAAAAGGCGATTTGTAAGGCTGGAGTTCAAGGTCAATAGAAACTGTTGCACAGGTAATGTCACGAAACTGGTAACCCAGGATTAATACTCCAGAGAGACGAGTTCAAATTTCCTGGAGTAATTGAAATTCTGCGGCCGCAATTTTACCGTCACTCTGCGCCCAAAAAGCAGTGTGCCGCGGCGCAGCGTGGCCGATCGAAGCCAGGAGACCCCGCTCCCGGGATCTACCCAGCTCGCAACGCCCCACGAGTCAAGGCGATGTAAATCCTGACCATTGTGGCTGGAATCACTTTCTGGCAAATCTCTTATGTTAAAGCGAGACAGCTAGTCTTACTAAAATGTGCCAAGGTACCCGAGGCACAGGATCTATCTCCTTCGCCTCCGAGGCCTTGGGCAAGCACCGTTCAGCAGTGGCTTCCACAAATAGGGACCAGGCGGACGGCACTCGTGGGGGTCTCCCCGGGGATCAGAGGCTGCCAGGTGCATATCCTTTGGGCACCCTGGCACTGCCTGGAACTGCCCGTCAACTATTTTGATTAAAGCAAATAAACTGAGGGACAAATTAAAAGGGGCAGTCCCTTAAAGGGATACTGCCTTAAACAAACATTAATTAAACTTAAAACATCAAACTAAAATGTGGTTTAAAGGGTCAATAAGCACCCCCCCCCCCCCCAGCCCTTGCGGTGCCCAGCGAGCATGGAGGGCCTGAACGGTGCCTGTGGACTCTGCACGCTCTGGTTTAAACCAGGGGCGGGTTTAGCACAGTGGGCTAAATCGCTGGCTTGTAATGCAGAACACAGCCAGCAGCGCAGGCTCAATTCCCGAACAGGCGCCAGAATGTGGCGACTAGGGGCTTTTCACAGTAACTTTACTGAAGCCTGCTTGTGACAATAAGTGATTCTTATTCTTATCCCGGGACACCTGGCCGCAAATGTAAGGGGTCCTTCAATTGGCTTGGAATCTTCGTCAACTGGCACCATAATTATCGAGACTGCTTTTCACGAGTGCAATTCTCACACCCACCTCCAGGAATTCGTCAAGGCCCAGTTTGGTGAACTCGAACTGCAAGTGGACCCGGAAATTCATGTCCTCCACAGAATGGACCACGATGTTAATGAACTGCATGCACGCCACCTAGCAAGGAAACAAGGGCAAGGAGAAGAAGCTGAGAGACATCGTCAAGCCTATCTTCCACCAGAAGATAGTACGTATGAGAGTGCATCCAAATCGCTGACAGTGCAGTGTGCCCGAAAAGGTGATGGAAAGCAGATTCAACGGTAAATAGATAGTTCAGCCGATAAATACTTAAAGTGGAAACATTTGCGGGCTGTGGGGAAAGGGGAGGGAAGTGAGACCAATGGGACAGAATTCGCACCAGGCATGGTGGGCCAAATGGCCTCCTTCTGTACTGCGTCAGTCAATGATTCAATTCCAGATTTGTTGATCAGTGTTAATGGTTTACAAATCTTGAGGCCCAACTCTTCGACTAAGCTTTTGTGCAAGCCCCCTAATTTCTTCCTTCTTCGCTTGGCAGCCATTTTACACCTCTGCAAAGTGACTTGGAGCATGCGGTTTCATTGTAGTTGCTGCATGCCACTTTTTTTTGAGTTTTTGAATATTTTTAAGGCAGAGCCATGAAGATTATTGATTAACAAGGGGGTGAAAGGTTATCGGGGGCAGGCTGGAACACAGAACAGAACATACAGTGCAGAAGGAGGCCATTCAGCCCATCAAGTCTGCGCCGACCCCCTAACTCAATAACCCCTCCTCACCTTTTTGGTCACTGAGGGCAATTTATCATGGCTAATCCACCTAACCTGACTGTGGGAGGAAACTGGAGCGCCCGGAGGAAACCCACACAGACACGGGGAGAACGTGCAGACTCCGCACAGACAGTGACCCAGCGGGGAATCGAACCTGGGACCCTGGAGCTGTGAAGCCACAGTGCTATCCACTTGTGCTACCTTGCTCATGTGGAGTTGAGGTTACAATCAGATCAGCAATGATCTTATTGAATGGTGGAGCAGGCTCGGGGGCCTACCCCAGCTCCTAATTGGGATGTTCGGAAATGTTTGTTGCCATTAATTCTTTACCTAACCTCGCACCCTACGAGAGGCTCTGAACTCTCCTCATTTAAGAAGCTCCTTAAAACATACTTCTCCCACTGGGCGTTTCCAAATCTCTCCTTACATGACTCAAGTGTCAAACTTTGTCGGATAACGTGGTATATCAATGCAAGTAATTATCGAGTTGCTCTCAAATTTAATTTGTATTTCTATCTCAGTTCACTCTATCACTACCTGACCGTAAATGGTGACTGGTTTCATTGTCTCTTCACATATTTAATATTTTAAGATCAGGCTTGTCCAACGTGTAGTCCTCGAAGCCCCTCTGTGACCCCGGGAGCCAGTTTTCAAAATGGTGGTCAAACAGGTAACTGTGTGGAGGAATCTGCTTGGAGCTTCTCCTCCAATCACAGGCCGTTTCTTCTCCATGTCTGCTGCTGATAGGCGTTTGAGCCAATCAAGGACAACATGGGAGAGAAGGTGACTCTAAAACTCATCTTTATTTATTACTCATTGTTCTTTTCCCAGCAAGTTGCTCACATCTCAGCTTTTTTTAAATTGAAATCCCCCCCCGACGACACAATAAAAGGTTGGACAAGTTGACATCCTGACTTGGAAATATATTGGCCATTCCTTCACTGTCACTGGGTCAGAATCCTGGAGCTCCCTCCCTAACAGCACAGTGGGTGTACCTACACCACATGGACTCAGCTGTTCAAGAAGGCAGCTCACGAGGTGGGACCTGTAAGCGAGGAAGATGGCTTTTGCACTATGTTTATTAATTCATGTACATTGTTTATTTTGTTGTCACAAAACCATAAATACCTCAATAAAATGTTTATTTTTTAAAAAGGCGGCATCTCACCACCATCTTCTCAATGGGCAATTAGGGATGGGCAACAAATGCTGGGCCTAGCCAGCGAGGCCCACATCCCGTAAATTAATTTTAATAAGCCAGTTTTAGATGCTTCGATTTGGTTCCTCCCTGTCTTCTCTCTGAACTGTGCACAGACGAAGTACACGACAATGCGAATGGCCTCTTTTGGTTCTGTACCCATAGGTTTCGCTAGTATTTCATCCACTTCATTCCCATTATTCTCTTACATAAAAGTCAGTAACTTGTCACTTGAAATAAGGGAGAACCTCGGCCCCCTTAACTGCCTTCCTCATAATGTTTCCAATGCTTCCAGTCCCCTAAAAGGTGGTTTCCTCAGCTCCCAGTGTACATCAGTCTCGGGGGTAGGTGGCAAAGCTGTGCTGAAGGCCTGGGGAGTTTGGGCAATGACGCTTTTCTGGGTTATGACCAGCCTCCCCCTCCCCATTGCGTGTACGTAAATACCCGTTGGCGCTGAATCCACAGGTCACATCCAGTGAGCCTGCACTGCCTTCACGGACCCATGCTCAGTGGCAAACGTGAGGCAGACAATCAGTGGCATCGCTCCCGTCGAGTGAGGCTCCACACCCGCAGCTCGGCCTTCCACCCCTTTCCCCTTACACCTGGACTACTGTGACTCACCATAAAATCAATGTTGCTGTCTTCATTGCGAAAATACTCCATCAGGTTTTCAAAGCGATGCTTTTCTTTGCACACCTCAAAGGAATAGAAGAGTTCAATGTTTTATTACTGTGCAACAAAGCCAAGCAAACCTTTACTGCCTCAAATCCATGCAGCAACCCAGCCGGGACCAATGAATGAATATCTGACCTGTGGGAGTCCAAACCAATAAACCAATCCCATTGAGGCGGAGGAATTTCGCGCCAAGAAATGGAAACGGGCAGTAGAACTCGCTCTCTGCTAAATACAGAGGAACTGATCTTCCGAGGCTCCATGAAGCTTTATTGCAACATTTGGGCTCCACACATGCACATCCCTGATGAAATGCTTTGCACCGTCCACTTTTGAGTACGAAAACCCACCCCATGGTCATCAATGTCACACACAGCCGTGTGTACCATCTACAAGATGCACTGCAGACTCTCATCAAGGCTCCTTCAACAGCAGCTTCCAAACCCACGACCTCTACCATCTAGAAGGACAAGAGCAGCAGATACCTGGGAACCCCACCACCTGGAGATTCCCCTCCAAGTCACTCAGCATCCTGACTGGGAAACATAGCAGCCGTTCTGTACTGCGGGAGGACACCTCAGAGGGCAGCAAGGCTATATTGGTAGAGATCAGGAATAAGAAGGGTGCAGTCACAATTTTGGGGGTTTATTACAGGCCTCCCAATAGCCAGCGGGAGATAGAGTAGATGATAGATTTTGGAAAGGAGTAAAAACAACAGGGTTGTTGTGATGGGAGACTTCAACTTCCCCAGTATTGACTGGGACTCACATAGTGCTGGGGGCTTGGGCGGGGCAGAGTTTGTAAGGAGCATCCAGGAGTGCTTCTTAAAACAATACGTAGACAGTCCAACTAGGGAAGGGGCTGCACAGGACCTGGTTTTGGGGAATGAGCCCGGCCAGGTGGTAGAAGTTTCAGTAGGGGAGCATTTTGGGAACATTGACCACAATTCAGTAAGGTTTTAAAGTGCTGGTGGACAAGGATAAGAGTGGTCATAGGGTGATTGTGCTAAATTGGGGGAAGGCTAATTATAACAATATTAGCCGGGAACTGAAGAACCTAGATTGGGGGCGGATGCTTGAGGGTAAATCAACATCTGACATGTGGGAGGCTTTCAAATGTCAGTTGAAAGGAATGATTGATGCAGGTAGGGCAGTGGATGTTGTCTATATGGACTTCAGTAAGGACTTTGACAAGGTCACTCATGGCAGACTGGTACAAAAGGTGAAGTCACACGGGACCAGGGGTGAGCTGGCAAGATGGATACAGAACTGGCCAGGTCATAGAAGGCAGAGAGTAGCAATGGAAGGGTGCTTCTCTGATTAGAGGGCTATGACTAGTGGTGTTCCGCAGGGATCAGTGCTGGGACCTTTGCTGTTCGTAGTATGTATGATTTGGAGGAAAATGTAACTGGTCTGATTAGAAAGTTTGCGGACAACACAAAGGTTGGTGGAATTGCGGATGGCGACGAGGACTGTCAGAGGATACAGCAGGATTTAGATCGTTTGGAGACTTGGGCAGAGAGATGGCAGATGGAGTTTAATCCTGACAAACGTGAGGTAATGCATTTTGGAAGGTCTAATGCATGTAGGGAATATACAGTGAATGGTAGAACCCTCAAGAGTATTGACAGCCAGAGAGATCTAGGTGTACAGGTCCACAGGTCACTGAAAGGGGCAACACAGGTGCAGATGGTAGTCAAGAAGGCATATGGCATGGTTGCCTTCATTGGCCGGGGCATTGAGTGTAAGAATTGGCAAGTCATGTTGCAGCTGTATAGAACCTTAGTTAGGCCACATTTGGAGTATAGTGTTCAATTCTGGTCGCCACACAACCAGAAGGATGTGGAGGCTTGAGAGAGGGTGCAGAAGAGGTTTACCAGGATGTTGCCTGGTATGGAGGGCATTAGCTAGGAGGAGAGGTTGAATAAACTCAGTTTGTTCTCACTGGAGTGATGGAGGTTGAGGGGCGACCTGATAGAGGTCTACACAATTATGAGGGGCATAGACAGAGTGGATAGTCAGAGGCTTTTTCCCAGGGTAGAGGGGTCAATTACAAGGGGGCATAGGTTTAAGGTGCGAGGGGCAAGGTTTAGAGGAGATGTACGAGGCAAGTTTTTTTTACACAGAGGGTAGTGGGTGCCTGGAACTCGCTGCCGGAGGAGGTGGTGGAAGCTGGGACGTTAGTGACGTTTAAGGGGCATCTTGACAAATACATGAATAGGATGGGAATAGAGGGATATGGACCCCAGAAGTGTTTAAGATTTTAATTTAGGTGGGCAGCATTGTCGGCGCAGGCTTGGAGGGCCGAAGGGCCTGTTCCTGTGCTGTACTTTTCTTTGTTCTTTGTTCCTTCACTGTCGCTGGATCACAATCCTGGAACTCCCTCCCTAACAGCACTGTGGGTGTACCTACACCACACGGGCTGCAGTGGTTCAAGGCGGCGGCTCACCACCACCTTCTCAAGGGGCAATTGGGGATTGGGAACAATGCTGGGCCTAGCAACAGCACCCACATCCCACAAACCATTCGGAAAAAAGACAAACCGCCCGCACAGGACGCCATTGTGAGCTTCACGTTTGTGAGGGCCTTTCTTCATCGTTGGCATAGTCCATGTGTCCAAGCTGGCTTTCCTATTGTGAGCCAAGGTCAGCCACGGGCCAGCTTCACGTGCTTAGAAATCCAGTGGCTCTCGCAAATTTCAGAGCTACCATCATGAGGCGCCAATTCCCACCACATGAAAGGGTGAGATCGGCCCGTAGTCAAGCCAGAATTCATGGTCTGGCTTCCTCCATTGCAGAGTTAATCACTGTAACCACAGACAGTATCGAAGCCTTCGGAGAGGGGGGGGAGATGCACTCCGGAGCGGAAGACACAAGCAACACCCCCCCCCCCCCCCCCACCCCCAACTGATGGACAGCAGCCGTGAATAATTACCCAGCTCTCAATATCCCAGCCTCTCTTTGGAGGTCAGACAAGCAGCAGCCGCAATGACGTGAGAGCCCAGAGATAGCCCTCCATCGCCACACACATGCACGCGCACAGGGAAGTCACCACCAGGATGGACCATTCCCGACAGTCAGGCCTGAACTCAAAGCTCGGCTACCTCTTTGAAGTGGTCGAACGCAGAAAGGATGATTTCATGTCCACCTCGCACAAGACACACCGCTGCTAACAGCTCCAATACCAGGGCTTTGGTTCTGCAAAATAAAGAGGATAGCGATTGACTGTTGAGAGTCAGGAATTTCGGAATGTTGAAAGACCTGGGCCTATCTAGCGCACCTTCTATCATTCACTGAGTCACTTGATGCTGTGACACTAGCGTTGATGGCTAATAATAGCCACCGATCTCCACCAATTCATTTACGATAACCTCAACACGAGGCGAGGAAAATTCCAGCAGCGGAGAGCGTCGGGAACCAAAGGTTCAAAGACACATGGGCAATACCATTGGCAACGGCGGATCCAGAAGATCACTCCATTGGCCAATGACCGGCCGCCTGCCCTGGCAAGACACACCCCGTAGCAAAAGGCAGAATCGGAATTAAGGATATTACTGTTTAAAAAAAAACATTACATTCAGTACTGGTGAAGTGCGTGCATGGAGGGGGGGTAACAATTTTTTGAATAGGGGTCAGTGACCAGGGGTTCCATCTCCAACCACTGCATCACGAGCAAGGTTCCCAGCATGCAACTGGACAATTACTGCCAGGCTTGATCCTTCGAGCAGGATGGTGAAGCCTCAGGTTTTCGTCATGGCCAACCAATCACAAAGCTTTGATGGAGGCGCCGACCTTTTAACAATTGGACATCACGCCAACAGCCAGATCAGGCACGGTCTAACTGACTGAGCAACGTCCTCCTGTTCCTACGCTCCACTCTCTTACATCCACCTTCAAGGACAGCACGAGAAACAGAAGACAAAAAGAAGTGACAAACTTGCTTGAGGCGAAATGCATTTTTGCACGTTAACTTTAAGCAAGGGCAGCCGACACTGCCTCCTTACCTGGGATTCTTGTTGTTCAAGCTCAGTGCAATTGCATTTACAGCATGTGGGTGTGACATAACTAAGTTGAAGCCATACTGAAAAAGAAAAGGGGGAGAACATCAGTACATCCGGAATTAAGCCAGATCCAGGAAATGAATGCACCCTATCGTGTCAATGGCGTGGAACCTGGCTGAATGACCAGTGTGTCGGTCACAACATGTGAAGCACAAAGGGAGAAATGAAGGGAGAGTGAAGTTACCACAGAGGTGGAATCGGCATTACCTGATAGTTCATGACAGCTCGCAAACACATGATGCAGACATGGACATCATCCTTCTGGCTCACGATTCGGGAATTCTTCAGTAGCTTCCTGTCCGGTAAAGTGTTGTAGCTGCGGAGGAAAGTCAACGTTACTACAGCCATTGCAGAAGGGGCGGTATACCCACTGTAACAGAGCAGCCAGTGCCAAGATCGGGGCAGCTTGGGGCTCAGGGAACAGGTGCCCATTCCTCTGCTAACCTAGGTGGCTGGTGGAGAAGCAACATTAAAGGCATCCACACTTTTTTTTAAAAAAACAGTTGGTCAACTCTTGCGATCATGCATGGCCACTTCGGTGATGAAAGCAATCTGTTTTTTAATTCATTTACAGGATGTGTCACCAGTGGCAAGGCCAGCTTTCATTGCCCATCCCTAATTGCCCCTTGAGAAGGTGGTGGTGAGCTGCCTTCTTGAACTGCTGCAGTCCATGTGGTGTAGGTACACCCACAGTGCTGTTAGGGAGGGAGTTCCAGGATGTTGCCCCAGCGACAGTGAAGGAACGGCCAATATATTTCCAAGTCAGGATGGAGAGTGACTTGGAGAGGAATCTCCAGGTGGTGGGGTTCCCAGGTATCTGCTGCCCTTGTCTCTCTAGATGGTAGTGGTCGTGGGTTTGGAAGGTGCTGTTGAGGAGCCTTAGTGAGTTGTTGCAGTGCATCTTGTAGATGGTACACACGGCTGTCACTGTGCGTCGGTGATGGAGGGAGTGAATGTTTGTGGATGGGATGCCAATCAAGATTTGTCCTGGATGGTGTTGTTGTTGGAGCTGCACTCATCCAGGCAAGTGGAGAGTATTCCATCACACTCCTGACTTGTGTCTTGTAGATGGTGGGCAGGCTTTGGGGGGTCAGGAGGCGAGTTACTCACCACAGGATTCCTATAACTTGCAGTCATGGAGCTCATTTAACATAGCCCCAAGGTGGGGGCAGCACAGTGGCTAGCATTGCTGCCTCACGGCGCTGAGGACCCGGGCTCGATCTCAGCCCCGGGTCACTGTCCGCGTGGAGTTTGCACATTCTCCCCGTGTCTGCGTGGGTCTCACCCCCACAACCCAGGGTAGGTGGACTGGCCACGCTAAATTGCCCCGTAATTGGAAAAAAATAATTGGATACTCTGAATTTATTTTCAAACACATAGTCCCAAGGGAGTGTTGTCAAACAAAATTTGATACCAATCCACATGGGGAAATATTAGGACAGATGAACAAAAGGTTAGTCAAAATGTCTCAAAGAAGGAAAGAGATAGAGAGAGGCAAAGATGTTTAGAGGGGGGGGGGGGGGGGGGGGAGAAAGAGATTTTAGGGGTGTAGTCAACCATGAATGGTGAGCCATGGAAGAAATCGGAGTTTCAGGAGGGCACCCAGAGCCTGTGGAGTAATGGCCCACAGGGGGAGACGCGAAAATAAGAGGAATTAACTTAAAAACACATCCCTCGTCACCTTCGAGATGAGAGCACAGCAAGAATCCAACATCTTTGCACACTGATACTTTACGCAATTCATTTTATTAATTTAATTGATGGAAAATACACATTTGTTCCTGAAGGTGGTACTGGCTGATTGAAATACAGTTAAGATCTCGTCAATGAAGCAGAAATGTTGCACAACCAATTGAGAGCGAATCAAACCGACAGGATTAGTTGACACGAAATGAATGGGAGCTGCCCTCAATTATTCCACAGTTGACAGGGACAACTTGAGGCATCATGTAACACAGGTGAAAGCCAAGTTGTGTTTCTGCATTCGAAAATTCTTGCTTCGCAAATCAGCGCTTGTGTGCAAAATTGAAATCGAAACTCGATCTTGAACTGGAGATGAACAATACTTCTTAGAAAAGAGCAACAATCAGTCCCGCAGAGTGAGCCGTTTCCTGTTCACCGGGGGTTTGTGGTTTTCCTGTCAGACACAGGTATGTGGGCTGAAGGAAATGGAAACACTCAGACACGATGGCCTGAAGACACATCTTCCAACAAGCGTGCAACAGCTTCCTTTGAGGAGCAGTGACAAAAATCGAACTGCAAATGAGAGCAAGGAGAGGTTTTTTGCGAGCACTTGGAAAACCAAGGGCTGATAAAGGCCTCGGCCGTCTTTCCTACGGAGAAGGCGCTGTATCAAGTGTCAAAAAAACCTCTCGAGGATTTCCGAGAGTAAACTCTGCTGCGCTGGCTAGACACAGTGCAAAGGGCCCCTCTTTTGCAAGTCAGTAAAAACGTCTGCAGGAGCGCGCAAGCCAAACAGGGTGAGGTCAGCAGACCAAAGAAAAACACTTCAGAATGCAAGAACCAGCAGTGTCTCTTGTTGGACTATTTTTATATCCTTTGGCACAAGAGGAATTGAACATAAAAATAAGGATGTTCTGCTTCAGTTATACAGGTTATTGGTGAGGCTACATCTGGAATACTGGGAGCAGTTTTGGGCTCCATATTTCGGGAAGGATGTAACTGCGTTGGAGGCGGCTCAGAGGAGGTTTTACTGGATTGATCCCTGGAATGAGCGGGTTGTCTTATGAGGTTGGACAGATTGGGTTTGTTTCCAGAGGAGTTTAGAAGAGTGAGGGGGTGATTTGATTGAAGTATTTTCTACCCTGAATGGTGTTGACAAGGTGGATGTGGAAAGGACGTTTCCTCTTGTGAGTGAGTCCAGAACAAGGGGGCAGTGCTTTAAAATGAGGAGCCACCCTTTTAGGGCAGAGAGGAGGAGAATGTTTTTCTCCCAGAGGGCTGTGCGATTTTGGAACTCTCTGCCTCAGAAGGCGGAGGAGGCGGGGTCACTGAATATCTTTAAGGTGGAGGTAGGCGAGGGGGTCAAAGGTTATTGGGGTAGATGAGAACATGGAATTACAAACAATCTGTGCCATGATTTTATTGAATGGCGGAGCAGGCTTGCGGGGCTGAATGGCCTACTTCTGCTCCTAATTCATATGTTGGAATGAACTACCAATTGGATGAAGAGCAGACATTTCTTTAAACAGGGCTGGGTGAACCGCTCAATTACCTTTTTTATTAATTAATTTACGATATGTGGGCATCGCTGGCGAGGTCAGCATTTATTGCCCATCCCTCATTGCCCTTCAGAAGGTGGTGGCGAGCTGACTTCTTGAATCGCCGCAGTCCTTGAGGTGTAGGTACACCCACAGTGCTGTTAGGGAGGGAGTTCCAGGATTTTGACCCAGCGACAGTGAAGGAACGGCCGATATATTTTCAAGTCAGGATGGTGAGTGACTTGGAGGGGAACCTCCAGGTGGTGGGGTTCCCAGGTATCTGCTGCCCTTGTCCTTCTAGATCAGGGGTGGGCAAACTTTTCCATGCAAGGGCCACATTCAGAAATTCACAATTTTAAAGGGCCGCATAGTATATTAAGTAAAATAATTACTTCACCCGGTTATGATTCTGGGCGCCTCATATAGAACATAGAACAGTACAGCACAGAACAGGCCCTTCGGCCCTCGACGTTGTGCCGAGCAATGATCACCCTACTCAAGTCAACGTATCCACCCTATACCAGTAAGTAACTCAACAGCCCCCCCCCCCCTCCATTAACCTTAAAAAAATAATTAAAAATTAAAAAAAAAAAAAAAATTTTAATTTTTTTTTAATGACTTGGTGGGCCGCATAAAGACCTTTGGCGGGCCGTAGTTTGCCCATCCCTGTTCTAGATGGTAGTGGTCGTGGGTTTGGAAGGTGCTGCCTAAGGAACCTTGGTGAGTTCCTATTGTACATCTTGTAGATGGTACACACGGCTGTTCGTCGGTGGTGGAGGGAGTGAATGTTTGTGGATGAAGTGCCAATCAAACGGGGCTGTTTTGCCCTGGATGGTGTTGAGCTTCTTCAGTGTTGTTGGAGCTGCACTCATCCAGGCAAGTGGGGAGTATTCCATCACACTCCTGACTTGTGCCTTGTAGATGATGGACAGGCTTTGGGGGGTCAGGAGGTGAGTTACTCACTGTAGGATTCCTAGCCTTTGACCTGCCCTGGTAGCAATAGTATTAATATGGCTGGTCCAGTTCAGTTTCTGATCAATGGTAACCCCAGATATTGAGCAATGCACTGATGGTAATGCCATTGAATGTCAGGGGGTGATGGTTAGATCCTCGCTTGTCGGAGATGGTCATTGTCTGGCACTTGTGAGGCGCAAATATAACTTTCCACTTGTCAGCCCCGAGCCTGGATATTGTCCAGGTCTTGCTGCATTTAGACATGGACTACTTCATTATCTGAGGAGTCGCGAATGGTGCTGAACATTGTGCAGTCACCAGCGAACATCCCCACCTCTGACCTTATGTTGGAAGGGAGGTCATTGATGAAGCAGCTGAAGATGGTTGGGGCCTAGGACACTACTCTGAGGAACTCCTGCAGTGATATCCTGGAGCTGAGATGTTTGACCTCCAACCACCACAACCATCTTCCTTTGTGCCGGGTATGACTGCAACCAGCGGAGAGTTTTCCCCGATTCCCATTGACTCCAGTTTAGCTCGGGCTCCTTGATGCCACACTCGGTCAAATGCTGCCTTGATGTCCGGGGCAGTCACTCTCACCTCATCTCTGGGATTCAGCTCTTTTGTCCAAGTCTGAACCAAGGCTGTAATTAGGTCAGGAGCTGAGTAAAACTGGTGGAAGCTAAACTGAGCATCCGTGAGCAAGTTATCGCTGACCTACTTCTGCCCAATATTTACAGTCGGGAATGCCATTCAATATCTAGTCCTTGCTCCCAGAGAGAGAAGAGCCACAAACTCATTTATTCTTCAGCAAATGGAATTCCTGATCTCAGCTGATAACGGTTCTCCAGCTTGTAACAAAAAATAATTATGGGATGTGGGTATAACAAGAAAGGCCAGTGGCAGTGGTGGGCCTTGTTCTGGAACCCCTGCAGTCAGAAGGCCATACGAAATAGGAGCAGGAGTAGACCATTTGGCCCTTCTACCCTGCTCTGCCATTCAATACAATCCTGGTTAATCTGACTGTGGTCTCAGTGTGACCTGACTCGTGAGAATCTGCCCATCTTAGTCTTGAGCATATTCAAGGGCCCAACCTCTGCAGCTCTTTGTAGAAGAGAATTTAAAATCTTAATACCCCTCGGAGAGAAGGAATTGCTCCTCATCTCCATTTTAAATGGGAGACCCCTTATTCTGAAACTGTGCCCCCTCGTTCTAGATTCCCTTTCCAAGATGGAACATCCTCTCAGTATCTACGATCAAGTCCACTCAAAATCTTAAAGATGGTCTTTCATTTTTCTAAGCTCGCAATGTCCTTGTGGTGCAAGTACTTCCACAAGGCTGTTAGGGAGTCCCAGGGCAATGAGGAATCTGCAACATAGGACAGGTTATGATGGTGTGTGATTTGGGAGGTGTCCTCATCTGTCTCCTCTCCCTTGTCCTTCTAGGTGGCAGAGGTCACAGGAGCTCCAATAACAACAGGCTGGAATTTGAATCCCACTGGTTTGCAGGGTTATTTTTAATGTTTTCTTTATTGAGAAACCTCCTCTTCCTCGCTCGATCTAGCATCAAGGCTATGGACTAGTTAACAACATTTGACAACACTTGGTGTCCGCTAGATCCATTCAGGCCCAAACATGTGCAGGTTAGGTGGATTGGCCATGTTAAATTGTCCCTTATGCGACATGTAGAATATAAAGGGTTAATGTAATATCATAATTGACCACTAGATGGGGCTAGATGCAGAACCATATAAAGGACTGACTCTCAGGCTTCTGGGAGAGGAGAGAGTGCAGAGGAGAGGTCTAGAGAGTGCAGAGTACAGTTATAGATAGAGTGTAGAGACTAGTGTTAGTAGAGTGTAGATTACTAGATTATTGCTTGCTCTAGGAGTAAGTGGTTGAGCTTTAATAAGTAGTGTAATAAACGTTAGCTTTGTTTTTGAACTTAGCTTCTGTGGTCTTTGTGAACACGACAATAATAAGAATCACAAAGAACACCACCCCTTAGTGTCCAAAGATGTGCAGGTTAGCTGGATTGGCTAAATTGCCCCTAATGTTGAAAGATTAGGTAGGGTTAAGGGGATGGGTAGGGTAGTGGGCCTAGGTCAGTTGTTCTTTCAGAGGGCCGGTGCAGACCTAGTGGGCCGAATGGCCTCTTTCTGCGCTGTGGGGATTCTATGGTTGTCGGTATATACTTAAACAGTGAAGGAGACCAAATTAAGAAGTCGACATTGAAAAATAAGACCGGAGGCACTAGCCATGGGCAGAGGAACCATTCTTGGTCTCTCGGTCAATGTGCGGAATGTTAATGCATCAATATTCTCCCTCGTTTCGAGATGCACTGAGACTATGGCACGGCCAAACGTTGGGAGGAAACCACAATGTAAAGAACAGGAAATGATCATCTGTGGTGCACTAATCAGAAAGGTCATAAATAACCCATCATTGTCGACACATCACAAAGTTCACCACGTTTCCACTGGAACAGACACAGCCAGTAGAGGTTCACCTTCATTTCATCAAACAGCAGCTCATTTGAGCCCCACTTGGGCGTGAATGCAATTTAGGAGGTCAAGGTAAAATAATCACGAGGATGTGCTTGCAAGCTGGGCCTCGGAGCACCTATTCTTCAGGGATCTCTGGTGGACACACTCTACGGGATGCTCAGGTCTTTGTAGATCAACTCAAAATAGCTTGGGACAGCAGTACATGACTGCATACGTCTCCAGTTAGAAAGCCAAGCTTATTCTGGATAGCTGCCGCTGCTATTTATGTCATTTACGTTGAAGAGAGCCAGACCCTTCTCATTTTAAGCCAAGCACAGATCTCTGCTTGAGTTCAGGAAATGTATATGTAAATACACAGGCTGACAAGCTATCGAGATGTCAAATAATGGATTTGGCAGAAACTCTGGTTCGACTCATCGGGCCTTGCTGGCCATTTCAACTTGGCGGCCATGATGGATGGCTATGAATATTGACATCACTCGGAGAAGCACTGAAGGCCACAAAAAGAGAGGACTGGAGTTGGGAGGACAGGAAGGAGGGCCACTAAAATGGACACTGAAGAAATCTATGGCCTATTAGCGATGTGCTAGGATGGAGGAGGACAGAGAAAGACAATAATAATAATTATTATTATTATTAGTATTGTTATTCACAGAATTCCTCCAGTTTCAAGTCTTGACTCAACTTTTCTCTAATAATTTATTATTAGAGAAAAGTTGAGTCAAGACTTGAAGCTGGAGGAACTCTGCAAAGAGTTGACTGTTGAGAGTTCTGAGCTCGACTGGGCTCCCCTGTTGCTCCCCAACATCCCCCAATCGAGATTATAACGTCTATTTATTCAAAAATTCTCCCACTCAGTGGAAACATCCGTTTCTGCTCGCTTCTCTCAGAGTGTTGGACAGTCTGAAATGCATTATGGGTTGTTCACACGGGCAATTCACCCTCTAGGAGAGGGGCCTTGTGGAGATTCACACGCCCCCCACCCGCCCCAAGTCACAGCCACATCAATGCAGTTAAAAAGCCACATCACGAGGGGAAACCAGTATTAGGGCGGTTGCAAAATCGCCATGACGACAAACCTGCAAAAGGGGTGGGGAGGGAGGGGAAGAGAACAAAAATCCTGCAAATTAAACATGGCAACATTTGGAATCGCGGCCAACCAGACGGCCAGTCTCGATGTAACTGCGATGCATGGCTTTTAATTGGTCCGCTCGACGTAACCCGGGGACCTCGTTCGCCGAAATGCAGTGCTGGCACAGAACATCAGCAGCACAAATAGCAGGCAATAGGCAAGTTATCAGCACATTGTAAAGCGGAGACACCAGGGATGCAATGGTTTAGCTCAAGGTCACTCCCGCCAGCTTGTGGCAAGGGCATGTCTGCTACTCGCTGGCATGGGACTGCCCCTTTAAATGATCGGTCAAATTGAAAGCAGAATGGCTTCAACCAGTAACTGGGGGAGGTGCTGAAACCTTTCCACATAAACCCTCACAAAAACATTAATACAGTCCCAATTTGTCTGCAGGTCTGACAGATGTTATATAAACACATACCAGACATTTATCCATAAACTTGCAAAAATATACATTCAAACCAGATTTAAAGGAACATTGCCACTTTTAGTGAGCAAACTTTTTTTTATTGAACTTTCTGCTAAGTTGAAAGTTAAGTGCAGAATGATAGAGAGTTATTCTGCTGTAATCTGGTTAACTACAAGCATCTCATTACTGTCCTCATTCACTTTTGAGTCCGAATTAGAGCAGCAGTGGTTCCATTTTGTGAAAAGAAAATCCAGAACAAAAACTGATCAGAACGGGAGCAATGACTTCCATCTTGTGTTTAAGGTTGCCTACTTGTTGGCTGCATTCCCGGAGGTTTCATCACATGACCACCTGTGCTAACTGACCTACCCCCATTGGCTGTCCCAACACGCCCACCCTCACAATTCATCGCCTTGATGCGTCTCTCTCCTGACCCCACAACGCACAGACCAGTGTCAGTGGAACAGAAACAGGGTTGCCAACCGTCCAGGATTGGCCTTGGCTCTCTGGGTCACTGCTGCAATGCAATCTGAGAATAAAGGAGAGCTCAAAACATGTGGGTTTTCTTTTTTTTTTAAAAATTCTTTGAACACTTACACAAAAAAAGTCAAAGATGGGACAAGGAGACTGCTTAACTGACATCAATAACTAACCAAATTGAGCCAAGAGTCTGTTAGCTTTTCAGTTGGCGTGTGAGGGTTGTGAGTCATGAGGATGGACATTTTGGGCAGCTCATGGCAGGGATGAAGAGGCGGGAAATTTTGAGGTGGAGGGTCACATGATGAGACCTCCTGGAATACATTCATCCAGAGCTGGCAACCCCCAAACAGAAGTCACCATGTTCAAAAAGCCTGTTGACAATTACAGTCGTGCTCCCACGTGGAAAACGATCGACAGTCTTGAGGGATTTTCAGCTGCTCCTTGAACTGTACCCTCCCCTTCAGGGGAGCGGGAAAGGCTGTGGGAGGAAACTGGAGCAAACCCACGCAGATACGGGGAGAACGTGCAAACTCCACACAGTCACCCAAGGCCGGAATTGAGCCCGGGTCCCTGGCGCTATGAGGCAGCAGTGCTAACCACCGTGCCAACTTCTGTAACATGCACATTCTGCAACCAACACTATTACAACACGCAACGACTCCCAAGTCTGATGCATCACAGGCAGATACAGAATAAAGCTAACTTTGTCTCAACACGTCAAAATAGAATCTCCTGCACCCATTTGAGATGTTCTTTTGACTATTTGTCCTTTCTGAAGGAAGAGATTCGGGAGAATGTTACGCTGTGGGCCCGTGTCTAGTCGTAGCTGGACTAAAATGGTCCAAATACATTGCACATTGGAGCCTGACAGCCAGGAAACTGTTATCGCATAAGTCTGCCTTGCCAAAGGGCGAAAGGCCAGGGTATTACCCACTGCAGCAACAGCCATATTTGTCTGTTCTTATTACACAGCTCAAATTAGTTAATAGCACCAATGGGAATGATAATGAACTTTCGCTAAGGAAATCTCTTTGTATGGTGTGCAGACTCAGGCAGGGTGTGAAACGGGTACGCATTGCATCCCTCGGTGTCTGTTAGAAGCTGAGCAGTACATACCGTAGGATAGATTGCCTGGCAGAGCGAGAGAGGTTGTTGCTGAAAGCCAGAGGCAGGACATTGCTCTGGTGCAGATCTTCGATAGACCTGCCCCAGGGTCTCGACTTGTCGAGCGCACCATCATCACCATTCTCCACAAGGTCAAAGTCAAACCTAGGTCACAATGGGATAAAAACGTCTTTTCATCACCCCCTTCCACATTGATCGACACGCAAGCCCCTTGTCCCCATTTCCACCTTTATATGAACACAGCAAAAAGGACGCTTCCCCGAAAAGGGCTGTCACTGAACGTTTAAGCTTTGCAAACGAAGCACAGATATTTTTTTTCTTGAAGATTTGCACTTCTTTTTTTTTTAAGGCTTCAGGACTTTTTGAAAGTCAGCTGAATCAGACTGGAATGCTCCTGTCAGAATAAACACAACCTGCAAGAACAGCAAAGATTACCACGCGTGATATAAATAACACAAAATGCTGCACCCCGACGCAAAACACAGCCAAGCGCGAAAAAGAGGAGGGAGTTCCCTTGTGGAGAAGCTTGAGGAAAGTCAACATGCCAATGATAGTTTGAGGATGGAGAGTATTCTGGAAGCATGCCATACTCAAAAGCCCAAGTTACTGAAAGTAGTGAAGTATGGGGGCGGAACAGATGGTTAAGAGTCCGTGGAAATGAAATGCTGAAATGCAGACCACTTCAAAATGTGTTTCCGATGATTTGAATGCCCCTCTGAGAAAGAAACACTGGAGAACTCACAAAGCAGAAGAGTGTCGATGCTTTATCGCCGCTGTGGGTTGCATGGGTGTACCTCGCCAAGTCTGGAGCCAGCCACGTACCGAATTGAAGTGCGGGGTCCCATTAATTCCCAGATCTCTCCACATCTTGTCATAGCTGGACTAAAATGGTCCAAATACACATCTTGACATTCTGGGTTTAAGACTTGTCTGCAGGTAAAGCAGCTGCACCAAGCAGAGCCCTTCCCTAACTTCCCAGGCCACGTGCAGAACAACCCGGTCAACACAAAGTGGGCCAGAATGTGGGCAACTTGAACAGGCCTTGGTCTGTTGGATAGGATTTAAATAGCGACATCGGGGCGAGCTGCTTAACAGTTTAAGAACAAAGAACAAATAAAAGTACAGCACAGGAACAGGCCCTTCGGCCCTCCAAGCCTGTGCCGACCATGCTGCCTGTCAAAACTAAAATCTTCTGCACTCCCGGGGTCCGTGTCCCTCTATTCCCATCCTGTATTTGTCAAGATGCCCCTTAAATGTCACTATCGTCCCTGCTTCCACCACCTCCTCCGGCAGCGAGTTCCAGGCACCCACTACCCTCTGTGTAAAAAAACTTACCTCGTACATCTCCTCTAAACCTTGCCCCTCACACCTTAAACCTATGCCCCCTAGTAATTGACCCCTCTACCCTGGGAAACAGCCTCTGACTATCCACTCTGTCTATGCCCCTCATAATTTTGTAGACCTCTATCAGGTCGCCCCTCAACCTCCTTCGTTCCAGTGAGAACAAACCAAATTTATTCAACCTCTCCTCATAGCTAATGCCCTCCATACCAGGCAACATCCTGGTAAAACTCTTCTGCACCCTCTCTAAAGCCACTTTAGAGTCTTTCTGGTAGTGTGACAACCAGAATTGAATTAAACTCCATCTGCCATCGCTCCGCCCAAGTCTCCAAACTTAGCTGCCTTAATATTTTTCAAGACACCCAACACCTCGCCTTTTTGGATCTCAATGTGACCCAGGCTATCTACACACCCTTCTCCAGACTCAACATCCACCAATTCCTTCTCTTTGGTGAATACTGATGCAAAGTATTCATTTAGTACCTCGCCCATTTCCTCTGGCTCCACACGTAGATTCCCTCCCCTGTCCTTCAGTGGACCAACCCTTTCCCTGGCTACCCTCTTGCTGTTTATGTATGTGTAAAAAGCCTTGGGATTTTCCTGAACCCTATTTACCAATGACTGTTCACGACCCCTTTTAGCCCTCCTGACTCCTTGCTTAAGTTCCTTCCTACTTTCCTTATATTCCACACAAGCTTCGTCTGTTCCCAGCCTTCTAGCCCTGACAAATGCCTCATTTTCCTTTTTGACGAGGCCTACAATATCTCTCGTCATCCAAGGTTCCTGAAATTTGCCGTATTTATCCTTCTTCCTCACAGGAACATGCGGTCCTGAATTCCTTTCAACTGACATTTGAAAGCCTCCCACATGTCAGATGTTGATTTACCCTCAAACATCTGCCCCCAATCTAGGTGCTTCAGTTCCCGCCTAATATTGTTATAATTAGCCTTCCCCCAATTTAGCACATTCACCCTATGACCACCCTGATCCTTGTCCAGCAGTACTTTAAAGCTTACTGAATTGTGGTCACTGTTCCCGAAATGCTCCCCTGCTGAAACTTCTACCACCTGGCTGGGCTCATTCCCCAATGCCAGGTCCAGTACAGCCCCTTCCCTAGTTGGACTATGTACATATTGTTTTAAGAAGCCCTCCTGGATGCTCCTTATAAACTCTGCCCTGCCCAAGCCCCTAGCACTAAGTGAGTCCCAGTCAATATTGGGGAAGTTGAAGTCTCCCATCACAACAACCCTGTTGCTTTTACTCCTTTCCAAAATCTGTCTACCTATCTGCTCCTCTATCTCCCGCTGGCTGTTGGGTGGCCTGTAGTAAACCCCCAACATCGTGACTGCACCCTTCTCATTCCTGATCTCTACCCATATAGCCTCGCTGCCCTCTGAGGTGTCCTCCCGTAGTACAGCTGTGATATTCTCCCTATCCAGTAGCGCAACTCCTCCACCCCTTTTACATCCCCCTTTATCCTGCCTGAAACATCTAAATCCTGGAACGTTTAGCTTCCAATCCTGTCCTTCCCTCAACCAGGTCTCTGTAATGGCAACAACATCATAGTTCCAAGTACTAATCCAAGCTCTAAGTTCATCTGCCTTACCTGTTATACTTCTTGCATTAAAACATGTGCACTTCAGGCCACCAGACCCACTGTTTTCAGCAACATCTCCCTGTCTGCTCTGCCCCAGAGCCATACTGGAAACAATAAGAAATAGCAGCTGGCATCGGCCACTCTGCCCCTTGAGTCAGCACGATCTTTCAATGAGATCATGGCTGATCAGATCCTCAGTCTCAACTCTACCTTCCTGACTGTTCCCGAAACCCCTGACTCCTCCACAACAGATCAAGAACTGTCTCTCTCAGACTTGAATATATGTAACAGGCACTGGAGGGTGTGCAGAGGAGATTCACAATGTTGATTCCAGAGTTGAGAGGATTGGCTTATGAGAGACTGAGTAGACTGGGACTATACTCGTTGGAATTTAGAAGAATGAGGGGGGATCTTTTGGAAACATATAAAATTATGAAGGGAATAGATAGGATAGATACGGGCAGGTTGTTTCCACTGGCAGGTGAAACTAGAGGGAGCATAGCCTCAAAATAAGGGGAAGTAGATTTAGGACTGAGCTGAGGAGGAACTTCTTCACCCAAAGGGTTGTGAATCTGTGGAATTCCTTGCCCAGTGAAGCAGTTGAGGCTCCTTCATTACATGTTTTTAAGGCAAAGATAGATTTTTGAACAGTAAAAGAATTAAGGGTTACGGTGAGCGGGTAGGTAAGTGGAGCTGAGTCCATAAAAAGATTAGCCATGATATTATTGAATGGCGGAGCAGGCTCAAGGGGCCAGATGGCCTACTCCTGCTCCTAGTTCTTATGTATGCAATGATCCAGCCTCCACAACTCTCTGGGCAGAGAGTTTCATAGATTCACGATCCTCAGAGCAGAAATTCTTCCTCACCTCCAACTTAAATGGGTTCTCCCTTTTTTTTAGTATAAATTTAGATTACCCAATTCTTTTTTTCCCCAATTAAGGGGCAATTTAGCGTGGCCAATCCACCTACCCTGTGTTGTGTTCTGCTGTTTTGGATAACACTGGCTGCTACTTGATGCAGTCTTGACTAAAGGATGCTCCAGACTCTGAAATGAGTTCAACATGTTTATTGAACTATTAACACAGTTCTCAAATTAGTTCGACTCTCTGCTAATCTAACTGTAGTAACTCAGTCTAACTGTACCAGCTTGCTCTAAGCCACGTGCTGAGGTGTGATGCTGCTGATCAACCCTGTCTAACTCTCAAGATGTGTCTGTGGAAAGAGGCCGGGTGTGAGTGCCTCATCCCTTTTATAGCGTTTATGTCATGCCCCAGTGTGGTGATGCCACCTCTGAGTGTCCTGAATGGCCATTGGTTGTGTCCTATTCTGAGTGTTCATTGGTTGCATATCATGTCACCCTGCACATCTTTGTGTTGTGGGGGTGAGACCCATGCAGACACGGGGAGAACGTGCAAACTCCACACGGACATTGACCCAGAGTCGGGATCGAACCTGGGACCTCGGCGCCGAGAGGCAGCAGTGCTAACCACTGTGCCACCGTGCTGCCCTTAAATGGGTTTTTTCTCTTATTCTGAAACCTTATTCTAGACTCCCCCATGAAGAATAACATCCTCTCAGTATCCAACCTCCTCGGGGCCTTCAGATCAATAAGACCACCTCTCTCTCTTTTAAACTCCAATGAGTTTTGGTCCAACCTGCTCTAATTTTCCTCATAAGTCGACCTTTCACCGCAGTAATGAGCCCAGTGAAGCTTCTCTGAATGGCCTCCAATGTAAATATATTCGTCCAAGTCAGGAATCCAGAAACATACACAATACTCAGGGTCCTGTCTCACCAACGCCCTGAGTTCCCGACTTACATACTCCTTCCCCTCTCGCAATAAAAGCCAACATTCCATGAGGAAAAATTCAAATAAAAAAGAATAAATTGAAAAATCTAATTAAAAGACCAAATTGGGGAGCAATGATGGCATCAACATTGGAAACCCTTACAGAGGAGGGAAGATGGACCTATCTACAGAAACCTTCCTGAAATTGAACCTGGGGCGTGCCCACGTAAAACAGGTGAAACCCACCGACAGCAAACCCTGGCGACATCCCACTTATTCAAATGGAAGGCAAGGCTGCATGCTGCCCGTAGGCCTCATTTCTGTGCGATAGGTGGACGGACCTGAACCAAGTCAAATTCTGCACATTATTGGGACTTCAATCCAAGATGTGAAGGGAAGTTACAGTCTCCATTTTATCGGGCCACCCCAGAACTCAGTAAGTATATTCCCACACAATTCGCTTGCCACAAATGTATTCAAAGGATCTTAAATTATTTAGGCAGTTTCAAAGCATCCACTCCTAACATCTGTTGTGACCGAGCTTCCGCTGTTGAAGGATTTCAAGGATAACAGAGATAAGAAATGAAAAGCAGAGAATGAAGTCTTGAATGGGAACAAATTTTTTTTTTTTAAACCACAAGTGGGGTGGAAGAATGGAGATGGAGATGGAGATACCAGGCTTTCCGCTGGCTACTTACATGACTCCACACTGTGCAAAGGAAAGATAGTCCACCAGCACGTTGAGACCTTGGTTTTCATCGTTTAAAAATTCTCGTACCCATCTGGAAGAGAACAAAACAGATTTAATACGTCGGCAACCTTGTGTAAATGTACTTGTCCCCTTCCCTGGATCTGTCAGGGCTTCTCCGGTCAACACAGCAATCAAACAGTGCGGAGTAATCCATCAATAACCCATCAACTTTGCCATCAAACAGTTCAGAGAAGGTTCATCAGACTAATACCTGGAATGGGCGGGATGTGCTCGGAGGAAAGGTTGGCGAGGTTGGATGTGTACGCGCTGGAGTTTGGAAGAGTACGAGGCGACTTGATTGAAACGTTTAAGATCCCGAGGGGCATTTGCAGGGTGGACGTGGAGAGGAAGTTTCCTCTGTGGGGGGAAACCTGGAAGTCTGTTTAAAATAAGGGGGTCCGCTCATTTAAGACAACGATGAGAAGAATTATTTTCTCGGGGGGGGGGGGGGGGGGGGAAGTCTCTGGAATTCCTTTCCTCAGAAGGCAGTGGAAGTAGCATCTTTGAATATTCTTAAGGCAGAGCCAGTTAGATTCTTCATTAACAAGAAGGTGAAAGGTTATTGAGGTAGACGGGAATGTGGAGTTGAGGTTACAATCAGGTCCGCTGTGCTCATATTGCATGGTGAGGCAGGTTCGAGGGGCTGAGTGGCCCTCATTCTGGTCCTAATTCATATATTCATACACAAGTCTTCTTTTTTTTTTAATGCTTTATTGGGTTTTTGTTCGACATAACACAATATAAATACACACAGAACAATAAGACTTTTGCAAGAGACGTTATTTACATTGCAGTCGTGGGTTTAAATAGTTTCTTCTTTTCGTTCTTTTGGGTTTTTTTCCCCCCTTGCCGTGTTTGCTGTGGCCGTTGTGGTCCGCTGTGCCTCCTTTCCCGCCTGGGTTCCCCTCTCTTTTTCTCCCTCCTGGTTCCCACTGTTGAAAAAGGCCTTGGCGATGTAGATCGGGACAGATCTAAGTAGGAAAAGGTACCCGAGCAGCCCGTTCATTTTGATCGTCTGCACTCTCCCCGCCAGCGAGAGTGGGAGTGTGCTCCACCTTTGCAGGTCCTGTTTGACTTCCTCTGTCAGAGACTGGTCAGGTTCCATTTGTGGATCCCCGCCCAGGCGTGTGCGATTTGGATCCCCAGGTGGCGGAATTTGTGCCAGGCCTGTTTAAACGCCAGCTCTGCCCCTCCCCGTGTGGGT
Source organism: Scyliorhinus canicula (assembly GCF_902713615.1). Taxonomy (NCBI): domain Eukaryota; kingdom Metazoa; phylum Chordata; class Chondrichthyes; order Carcharhiniformes; family Scyliorhinidae; genus Scyliorhinus; species Scyliorhinus canicula. The sequence goes on from NC_052173.1 coordinate 13,979,652, forward strand.
TCACTGGGAAGATCATTTGCATTTCCAGCCCTTCATCGCTGGCCCGCTCGACTTTGGCCATGGTTCAGTCGCCTCTGAGCCTCAGCGCATTGTGGGTTCAAGTCCCGGTTCAGAAACTGGAGCAAAACATTTTTTTTTTTTTTTTTTTTTTTACAATCGAAAAACATGTCAGTGCAGTGCGGAGGGAGTGCTGCACTGTCAGATGAGGAGTTAAACCAAGGTCCCTCTCTTCCTTGCCAAGCTCCATGCAAAGAGGTGCAGGGGGAGTTCTCCCCAGTGTCCTGGCCAACATTCACCCCTCAATCAACTTCACAAAAACAGATTATCTGTGGCAGCTTGCTGTGCAGAAAATTAGCGGCCGCATAGCCTACAGATTCGACACTTCCAAAACAGGGATTGGCTGCAAGGCATTTTGGGACATTCTGCGGTCATAAAAAATGCTACATCAATGCAAGTCTGTCACTTTTTCTTTCTTGTCCATCCATAACTTGCCCGGCTGTGGGTTGGCTAACTAAGCGGGGATTCATGGCTGCTCTCTCCCTCTCCCCTCTTTCTGACCCATCAGCAGAAGCGAAGAGCAGAATAATATTTATTCGCAGCCAGTGCAACCTTAACATCCACATAAAAGGGTCAAAGCACGATATTAAAAACAAACTGGAGAAGGGCAGTGACTGTGTAGGGTCACAGGACTGGAAGAGATTGCGGAGGTGGGGTGGGGGGGAGAGAGAGATGGCTGTGGAGGGGTGTGAAAACAAGGATGAACATTGTTTCAAAAGAAATCGAAGATTTTCAAATCTGAACAATTTTAACACAGAGGCCCAATAGATGAGGCCTGGGCTGAACCCGAGGTCCTCGTGTATCCTGTCTCTTTGAACAATCACAGGCCTATTCATTTTCATGATGGAGAAGCGGCAATGCGTTCCGATTCATGGGAAGTGGGTCACTTCCTCCTTCATCACACCATTCCGAGTGAAGTTCAGGAGCTGCTTTCCACACGCTGGTCCTGTACCCAATACAGCACATCAGCCCGGGCCCTGCGGTATTCTGAATGCACCCTGTTGCCCAAAATAGCAGTCGCTGTAATAGGCAGGAAATGGAGGCCCAGCCTCAGGTCGGATGTTTGCTGCAGGCAAATCTTTCTTTCCCCTCATGTGGCGGAACTGAAGTGACACAAGGTCACGGACATTGTTGTGGTTCCATTTTTATTTATTTATTTGCTCATAAAGATGCTATTTCTGAAGGTGAATTATCTCCTTTCTTTGTTGGCCAATATTGTCTCCTTTGTCCTCTACCCTTTAGCTTTTGTCTTCAAATCCCGTCTGGAATGAAAGTTTCCTCCATCTTATTGCTGGTTCTTTTTCCTGAAGCAATGATTTTAAACAAAAAAAAAAAACCTTGACCAAGAAATAAAATAGATTCCCAAACACACCCTAATCAGGGGGGGGTAAACAAAAGAAAGAGCTCCTTTGATGGCTCGTTTGGCGTGTCTGGTGTGATACGGAGGCAAGTGTTGAGAAAGCATGCAAGCTCAACCGTCAGCCGGAGTGGAGTTATCGGATCTCGGCCTAGTTAACTTTACATAAATACCCCATCAACAAAAATTACCCACGTTCATACATGGAAGTGTGGGAACTTGGCGAGGAAATGGCGCAAGCAAGGTTGTAAAAATCAATGGCCAAATCCACCATAGAGGTAGAGGGGTTGAATGGCTGTTGCTAGTAATCCAGAGGTCTGCACTAATGATCTGCAGACGCAAGTTTCAATCCGACCACAGGCTGCTGAGGAATTTAAATTCAGTCAGTAAATAAACCTGGAATTTAAAAAAACTTTTTTATTTGATTTATTATTGTCACATGTATTAGTATACAGTGAAAAGTATTGTTTCTTGCATGCTGTACAAACAATGCATACCGTACATAGGGAAGGAAGGAGAGACTGCAGAATATAATGTTACAGTTATAACAAGGTGTAGAGAAAAGAAGAGTTAGAATGAAGTTTTAGAAGCATAGAACGAGAGTAAAAGATAGAATTAGAGGGTATGCTGGGCACAGCTTGCAAGTCGTCGCCTCGCTCCGGCGCCATCTTGGAAAACCGAGCGTCAAGTCATCGTAACCATAAAACTACCAGGTTGGCGATGAATTCCAATTGGTTCACTGATACCCTGGAGCCATCTTTACCTGGTCTGACCTACATGCGACTCCAGACCCACAGCAATGTGCTTGATTCCTAAATGCCCTCTGAAACGGCCCAGCGAGCCAATCAGTTGTACTCAAGGTGATGACGCAAGACCACTTTTGCAAGGGCAATTAGGGATGGGTAACACACGCTGGCCGTGCCCGTGACACCCATGTCCTGTGAATGAATACAATCTTCGGAATTACTGTCTTCTTACAAGGAATATGAAGCAAATTGTGTTTTTTTTTCCCAACTGACTGGAAGGGAAGCAGGTTATTCCAGGAAAAATCTCAAGGGGGTACTGAAGTCCGCTCATTCATAGCGGGCTCTCTCCTCATCCCATTTTCTTCCCCTGTAACCGACTCAGCCTTAACACCAGGAACACGGGGGGGGGGGGGGGGGGGGGGGGGGTCGATCCCTGTTCCAGCCAGAGGTAAAACTGGGGCCTTCCTCCTCAGCCAAGCTTTGGTAAAACAAAAAAAAAATCACGGCCCTTTGCCATGGCTCGATGAGTAAAGGCCAAGAACCTGCCGTTGGCCGCAGAACTTAAGGAGGGAGAGAGAATCGCTTCAGCCTTTGGCCCAATGTGCTGAGCAATGTCGACAATGCACCCAGAAGCCAGTATCATCTTTGAGGAGTCCCTTTGGCAAAAATCACATCAGTTGCGCAAAACACTTGGACAACATGAAGAAAAATAATCAACGATCTGACGGGGCCTGGAGGTGGACAATAGAAGACAAAAGGTAGCAAGTGCATAAGATAACATGACCGGCTCTACACTAGCAGGCACGAGTGAACTCTGCTTCTGACCCCGAAAATGTCACTGTCGCCGCGACACAACGGAGGCTGGGCGAGCGTCGCCTATCCTGGTCAATCTCCCACTGAAGAGACTGCAGATCAGGGCAAACGGAAAGGGAAAAGGAAGCCGAGGGCGGGCCAACAAGATAGGCCCGACTGAGAGTGGAATCTGTGGATGTGCATTCGGGAACTCACATCCTATATCAACAACATTGCAGGTTATTTTGGTTTTGGCATCGCCGCAAAAACTGTTTACACTCAGTGCAACTGCTTTCAACAGAGCTTCCCAGGCAAACGGAATATGCACAGCTGTTTACCTCCAAACATCCAACCGACTTAGCTATGCAACAATATACACAGCCACCTACCAGGAGACAAAGAACCTTGGCTAGACCTCTGTTAGTGCAGAGTTCAGACCCCCATAATGAGAAGAATAGACAGCCACGGGTCAAACTGCAAAGACGATGTACCAGAACGGAGACTTTGTGCCCGCCCGAACAGGCCGTGCCATTTATCATAGAAAGGACAAATCCAAGAGATGCCTTGATAGAACAAAGAGAATAAAGAACAATACAGCGCAAGAACAGGCCCTTCGGCCCTCCAAGCCTGCGCCGACCATGGTACCTGCCTAAACTAAAACCATCTACACTTAGAGTCCGTATCCTTCCATTTCCACCCTATTCATATCTAGATGCCCCTTAAATGACGCTATTGTACCTGCACCCACCACCTCACCTGACAGCGCGTTCCATATATTTACCACCTTCTGTGTAAATAAACGTGCCTCGCACATCTATTCTAAACTTTTCCCCCCCGCACTTTAAACCCATGTCCCCTTGAACTTGACTCTCCGACCCGAGGACAGAGCACCTGACTATCCACTCTGTCCATGCCATTCACAATCCTGTAGACCTCGATCAGGTCGCCTCCGTTGTTCCAGTGAGAACAGACCGAGTAAATGATGAAAGGGGAAACGTAGCGAAGAGGTATCAAACCAGAAGCAAGGACAACAAATGCAAGATCGCCACTAATAAATCCAGTCAGGAATTGAGGAGAATGTTTTTTACCCAGACGGTGGAGGTTGACGTCACAGGGAGGGGTTGAGGTGAAGAACTTAATTTCGCAAAACGCACGAGAGTAAGGAATATGCAGATTGGGCAAGATAAAGTCAGAAGGAACTAGAATAGCCTTTTTCAGTGTTAATTTTTTTTTTTAAAGTTAATTAAATATATTTTTTAGATTCCAAGGGGCAATTTAGCGTGGCCAATCCACCTACCCTGCACATCTT
>NC_052173.1:13984412-14025155 GCF_902713615.1 Scyliorhinus canicula
AAGGTTGATGCCCCAAACAGGCAGCAGCACAGTGGCACAATGGGTGGCACAATGGGTAGAACTGCTGCATCATAGCACCTGGCACCCGTTCAATTGCAGACTTGGGTGACTGTGTGGAGTTTGCATGTTCGCCCCGTGTCTACTTGGGTTTCCTCCGGGTGCTCCGGTTTCCTCCCACACTCCAAAGACGTGCAGGTGAGGTGGATTGGCCATGTTAAATGTCCCCTTTGTATCCAAAAGGTGAGGTGGGGTTACTGGGTTACGGGGATAGGGTGGGAGAGTGAGCCTAGGTGGGTTGCTCTTTCCAACGGTCGGTGCAGACACAGTGGGCCGAATGGCTTCCTTCTGCATTGTAGAGATTCTAAGCTATGGATAATGGAGGGGTCACCCTGAAAAACCACTGCCTCCTCCCGATTTCTCATTCTCTTGGGGTGTCAGCCATCCAGCAGGCTCCTTCTGCGAGGGTGGGCTTCCTAATCGTACCCCCCGGTCCCACCTCAATCTAAGGCCTCATTCATCTGTCACCCCTGTCCTCGTTGACCAATCACTGGCAAACTGTGCATCTTCCACCCCACAAGCATTCGACATCTGTGCCTGGTTGACCTCACCTCCGCAATTTTCCTCGAGCACATCTCAGTTCAGTCCCCAGGTTTGGCTCTCTCTTCGAGAAGCCCGCAGCTTCCCTCTGTGCCGCTCGTGTCGTCCAACGGGCCCACCGGACAGCCTTCACCACCTCCTCACAAATGGCAACCCCACCTGCCCCATCCCACTCTCCAACTGTCCTTCCTGCCCAGTGTGCCAGCTGGAGGCTGATCTTGCCCATCTTCATCCCGTCCACTGTACCCGTTCCATTTCTGACCCTGTGGACTCTGCCAGTGGGTCAGCTCTCACCGCCCCTCTTTGCACCTCCCTCCCCGTTCGCTTGTGAGAAAGGTCGCAGTGAACGAATCGTGGACAATTCCATCAGCCTAATGGAATCCTGGCTTGGGGGGGGGGTAATGCCACCTTCTCCCCCATAACTGCAGCATGCCTACCTGGCTCTCTCCAGCAGGCACAGTCCCGCCCAGACTGTGATGGTGATGGTTTGGCTCTCATCAAATCACACCTTGGCCTGACCTCTGTCTCCTCCAGGAATATCTCACCCCCCCTTCCAACCCTCTCACCTCTCGCTCACAACCCTGGTCCTCCACAACCTGACCAATTTTCTCACCTCGATATGGTCACTGCTTTCCTCTCTTAACCTCTGCACTGAGTGACTTCTTCCTAACCTGCACATCTGTGGACACCAAGAGGCCATTGATCATGGCCAATCCACCTAACCTGCACATCTTTGGGCACTAAGGGACAATTTAGCATGGCCAATCCACCTAACCTGCACATCTTTGGGCACTAAGGGACAATTTAGCATGGCCAATCCACCTAACCTGCACATCTTTGGGCACTAAGGGACAATTTAGCATGGCCAATCCACCTAACCTGCACATCTTTGGACACTAAGGGACAATTTATCATGGCCAATCCACCTAACCTGCACATCTTTGGACACTAAGGGACAATTTAACACGGCCAATCCACCTAACCTGCACATCTTTGGACACTAAGGGACAATTTATCATGGCCAATCCACCTAACCTGCACATCTTTGGACACTAAGGGACAATTCAACATGACCAATCCACCTAACCTGAACATCTTTGGACACTAAGGGACAATTCAACATGACCAATCCACCTAACCTGAACATCTTTGGACACTAAGGGACAATTTATCATGGCCAATCCACCTAACGTGTACATCTTTGGAATGAGGGGAATAACTGATGGAAACACACGCAGACACGGGGAGAACGGGCAAGCTCCCACAGGCAGTCACCCAAGGTGGGAATTGAACCCGGGTCCATGGCGCCGTGAGGCAGCAGTGCTCACTACTGCGCCACGATGCTGTCCGTGTTCTCTCTCCTACGAGTTCAGAGTCTTCGTATTCTTCTTCGATCTCTCCCTCCTTGCAAACTCCCCGTATTCACAGTCAGCCCCATCTCCTATGGCCTCACTAGTCCTCATCACATCAGTCCTGGACAATACATCTCCAATCACCTCCTCGTATCACACACCACACACATCCCCCTTCAAACCTAACTTCCTTCTGTGCCCGCCTCTGAACAAAGCTCTTCTTCATTTCATTCATCTCCTTCTGTAATTTTCTTTGTTCTTTTAGGCGACAGGTTTAGATAAAGGATCTGGATCGGCGCAGGCTGGGAGGGCCGAAGGGCCTGTTCCTGTGCTGTTATGTTCTTTGTTCTGTGGCCGAGTGTTATGTTTTCCTTTGTAATGCTCCTGTAAGCGTCTCCAGACATGCGGTGACATTAATAGTAGCACAGTGGTTAGCACTGTTGCTTCACAGCTCCAGGGTCCCAGGTTCAATTCCCGGCTTGGGTCACTGTCTGTGTGGAGTCTGCACGTTCTCCCCGTGTCTGCGTGGGTTTCCTCCGGGTGCTCCGGTTTCCTCCCACAAGTCCCGAAAGACGTGCAGGTTAGGTGAATTGGGCATTGTGAATTCTCCCTCTGTGACCCGAACAAGCGCCGGAATGTGGCGACTAGGGGATTTTCACAGTAACTTCATTGCAGTGTTAATGTAAGCCTACTTGTGACACGAAAAAAGGCTATTAATTAAAAGGCGTTACATCAATATAAGACATCGGAGTGGTGTGCACCACTCCACCTAAAGACCAACGGGAGCATCTTCAACCACTTCAATCCTGTTTCTTATAGCCCTCCCCTAAATCCTTAGGCCTCGTTATCTTTGAAGATCCTTTGTTTATGACCACATCTCCTAATCCTCTCTCCCCCAAGCTGGATAGCCACTTCCTCACTGATTTCAATTTGGTCAAGTGCCTGGAGACGACACTGCGGACATGTTACTGCTCTTCTGATCGATCTCCAATAAACACCACCCAGAGGGGTGTAGAAGTGTGCAGCGCACTCACCCAATGTAGTTGGTTCGGAGGGAGATCTCAAGCTCCCGCAACACTTTGGTTGATTCTTGCACGCGGCGTCGAAATTTCTGCAACCAAAAATAGAAGACGTGAGGTTAGCAGCGGGTGCAAATTTGAACATAGAACATACAGTGCAGAAGGAGGCCATTCGGCCCATCGAGCCTGCACTTAAACCCTCACTTCCACCCTATCCCCGTAACCCAGTAACCCCTCCTAACCTTTTTTGGTCATTAAGAGCAATTTATCATGGGCAATCCACCTAACCCGCACGTCTTTGGGCTGTGGGAGGAAACCGGAGCACCCGGAGGAAATCCACGCACACACGGGGAGAATGTGCGAACTCCGCACAGACAGCGACCCAGCGGGGAATCAAACCTGGGACCCTGCCGCTGTGAAGCCACAGTGCTAATCACTGTGCTACCGTGCTGCCCTTTGGTTGGTTCTTGGCTGGGCTATCAAACAGAGGACCACATGAAAAGCCCAGGAGAAAAATGGCACACCCCACCACTGTCAGACAATTGCCAATCAGACAACCTTCGAGCAATACAGTATTTGGCCTCAAATTAAGTTTCTGGGTTATCACTAAGATCTTTTGCAGCATCACTCAACCTCACCCACCCCATGCTGCTGAAACCCTCATTTGTTTATTCTTGACTTGACAATTCCAATGTTTCCCTGGCTGATTTTTTTGGGGGGTGGATTTTGTTAATGGGATATGGGCGTCGCTGGCTGGGTCAGCATTTATTGCCCATCTCCAAGTGCCCTTGAACTGAGTGGCTTGTTAGGCCGTTTCAGAGGGAAGAGTCAACCATATTGCTGTGGGTCTGGAGTCACATGTAGGCCAGACCGGGTAAGGACGGCAGATTTCCTTCCCAAAAGGACATCAGTGAACCAGATGGGTTTTTGCAACAATCGACAATTATTTGTCTGGTCATTGTTAAAAATTTTAATTCCAGATTGTTGGTGAATTCAGATTTCACCATCTGCCCTGGTGGGTTTTGAACCTGGGTCTCCAAAGGATTACCCTGGATCTCTGGATTACCAGTCCAGTGACAATAACACGACACCACTGCCTCCCACATTCTAACCTTGGTAAACTCGGTATCTTAACCCATGCCTGCCTGTGTCCTAACTCAAACCAAGTCCCTTTCCCCCATCGGGCCCAGTGTTTGTGGACCTGCACAATTAGGCCACACCTCAAATTCTTCAAGCTGTCATTCTCATTTCCAAACGGCATCACCCCTTCCTATCCTCGCAATCTCCTCTGGTCCAACAACCCTCCAATTCTGTTCTCTCGAGCATTTCTAAACTTTATTCACTTCAGTATCGGTGGCCAGGCCTACAGCTGACAGGGCTCCAGGCTCTAGATTTCCACTCTGCTCCTTCTCTACCTCAGTTTCTCCTTTCAGACACTCGTGAAAACCGCTTTGGCCAAGCTTTTGGTCACCTGACCTAATGTCGCTCTGGTCAGGTTTTATTTTTCAAATAATGCCCCTCTGAAGTGCCTTGGGATGTTTTTATTAAGAGCTCTATATAAATATGTAATCATGACAGCCCCATTGCTTTCGCTTTTGTCAGGAAGTCAGACAATAAAGAAATGGGGGATAAGTTGAATAGAATAACCATAGAATTCCTACAGTGCAGAATGAAATGAAAATGAAAATCGCTTATTGTCACGAGTAGGCTTCAATGAAGTTACTGTGAAAAGCCCCTAGTCGCCACATTCCGGCACCTGTCCGGGGAAGCTGGTACGGGAATCGAACCGTGCTGCTGGCCTGCTTTATAAGCCAGCGATTTAGCCCAGTGAGCTGAACCAGCCCCTTCCAGGGGCCTTCCAGCCCATCGAGTCTGTACTGACCTTCTGAATGAGCACCTTATCTAAGCCCACTCCCCCATCCTATTCCCATAACCCCACCTAACCTGCACATCCTTGGTCACTAAGGGACAATTGATCATGGCCAATCCACCTAACCTGCACATCTTTGGGCTGTGGGAGGAAACCGGAGCACCCGGAGGAAACCCACGCAGACACGGGGAGAAAGTGCAAACTCCACACAGACAATGACCCGAGGCCAGAATTGAACCCGGGTCCCTGGCACTGTGAAGCAACAGTGCTAACCACTGTTTCGTAATGGTGACAGTTGGTTCTCGGAGATGGGAAGCTGAGACCTCCTACCTCCCTTTTATTTTCATAAGATACGAATGATGGAAACAACAAATCGAATTTCCCCTCATTTTCTCCTCCGTGTTTTCCTCTCCACCACCCTCCCCTCCCCATTCCAAAGATGTGCAGGTTAGGTGGATTGGCTATGCTAAATTGGCCCTAGGTGGAGTTATGGCCTGGGTCAAGGTAGGTGCTCTTTCAGAGGTTCGATGTAGACTCAATGGGCCGAATGGCCTCCTTCTGCACTGTAGGGGTTCTATGATACTCGGAGAGTTGCCCTCTCTAAACACTGCCCTCGTAGCTAATCACAGAGCTGTGGGCGACTTGCGCATTGTACTTAACAGCATGGAAATAGGCCTTTTGGCCCAAACTCCTCCATACTATGGTTTGTACTCCACCCGAGCCTCCTCCCACCTTATCAGCATATCCTCCTATCCTTCTCTCTCACACATATTTATCTAGCTTCCCTTACAACGTATCTATGTAAATCGCCTCAACTGCCTGTGGTAGTGAGTTCCCCATTCTAATCACTCTCTGGATAAAGAGGTTTCTCCCGAGTTCTTCATCGGATGTGTTAGCGATTGCAATCAATCTTTGTCTTTCCCCTCCTCTCTCTCATTCGCTCTCTCTTGTGTGAAAACCTCTGTCACCAGAACACAAAGTGAGCTTCTGAACCCATTGCCCATTGGCATACGAGAGGGCATCCTTATGCCAACCCACTGGCCGACCAATTGAAGGACAGCTACAATTGTTATTTGAGCCTCTTGGGCGCCATTTCTTAGTGCAGACAAAGATCTTGTTTGATTCATGGTGAATTCTGGACAAATTAAGGGGAGGGTCAATGGGACCGAGATTTGACTCCACCATCATGTGGTTGATTCTGAACCGCCCTCAGAAATGGCCACTCAGTTCAAGGGCAATTAGGGATGGACAACAAATGTTGACCTTTCCAGGGACACCCACAACCCATGAATGAACAAAGAAAAAAATAAATAATGCTTGGCAGCAAACAAGCTATTTTCTGACATTTACTTCGAGTGGGGAGCCTCGCTTGCTGAGAGGAGGCCGTGTTGGATTCTGACCAGAATTCCTGACCTGTGACCTTTCTGGCACTCAAGGAGTAAGAAGTCAGAAAATGACTGTGTGGGCATCCAGAATCCCCAGGTTGAGAACAAAGCCAACAGTTTTATTACCAGGCAAGAAAGCCGCCCAACTTAACTCAGCACGCTGGCATTAAAACAGCAGCCCGTGCCCGATGTCATCACCGGACCGCAATCTAAAATGGCCATCAAAGACCCCGGTCAGTCAGGCGGTCCATCCAGCTGCCTGTCCAGAAGTCTCAAGTCAAAATCGTCGGAGGGTGTGGGGGGGGGGGGGGGGGGGGGGGGGGGGTGTGGAGGACAATTTATGGCCCCATGGGTAACGTTACAATCATCCCCTCAATGCCAGAGATGAAAGGACGGTGCAATAGGCCTTCATAGAAAATAGGCACAGCTCATGTGTCGTTTCACCATTTGACAGAGGCTCCCAGCATAAAAAGCCCTTTCTTCACGAGTGTGTAACCAAAGTTCCTTTTACCTTCCTGGTGACTCCTGGGTCCAGGTAGCTCTTCAGTTTCTGGATGTAGGTATGTGGGGGATTCTTCACCTGAAAGCGTTCCTGAAAATGCAGAGAGAAACAAAGTCGTCAGGTGGCCATTCAGTCTCAAACACAACAGGGTGCGAAATGAAAAGCTCCCTTCAAAATCTCACCTGGCATATGCAGGAGCTACTCAATTGTAAATCGACATCAATAGAGTTTCGACATTGAGAATAAAATGTTTTCACCTCACCGAGAATGGCGGGCTTATGGCTAAACAAGCAGAGGGGAGGAGAGCTTTCTTCACATGGCAACATGATCTGGAATGCACTGCATGAAAGCAGCGACTTGCAAAAGCGCATTGGAGAAATATTTGCAGGGTTATGGGGAAAGAGCAGCGGAGGGAGACTGATCGGATTGGTCCACCATAGAGCCAGCACAGATGCATTGGGCTGAATGGCCTCGATATGATGCTATGTCACAACAGATGAACACACAGGTAGTGCAAATCATTGCTGTACCTGGGATGGATTAACTGCCAGATCTCTCCCCCACCCCTCTCGCCTCACAAATGCTTAAGGATAAAAACACGGTCGGACTGTCCTGGGGGGGGCGGTGGCACAGTGGTATTTGTGCTGGATTTGAATGCAGGGACCCAGTGATGTGGTGATCCAGGGTCGAAACCCCCATGGCAGAATTCAACTTTTAAACATCTGGAATGTCTAATGGCCACCACAAAACCATTTCCAATGGTCATTAAAAACCCATCTGGTTCACTAATATCCTTGAGGGAAGGAAATCTGCCGTCCTTACCCGGTCTGGCCTACATGTGTACACGATTCGCACCAATGTGGTTGACTCTTAAACGCCCTTAAGGGCCCTCAGGGGATGTTGGCCCAGCCAGCGATGGCCACATCCCACGAATGAATTTTTAAAACAATCTCAAGTGGACTGGACAGGTCCGAGCAGATTGGAAAACCGCAAGTGTGACACCTCTATTCAAAAAAGGAGGGAGATGAGAAACCATAGGCCAGAAAGCCTCATAAGTGTCACTGAGAAAATGTTGGAATCCATTATTATAGAAAATGGGAGGCATGGGAGTGGAAGACAAGGGACCTTAGTACACGGGTAATTAGGAAATAAGGCAGGGGTAGGAGACGTTGTTTTTAGGATTTTTGCATGTCGGCCCCCGCGTTTGTTTAAGGAATGTTAAAGTGTTAAACTGTAAACTGTGAAAATTACAAATGCTTCAATAAAATATTTTCTAAAAAAAAAATTAAAAGAACTACGAACAGGACCTTTAGAAAATCAAAATAAAACCAAAAAAGGTGACTCTACCGATGGTACGGGAGGGAAATCATGCTGGACAAATTTCTTAGAGTTCTTTGAGGATATAACGAGCAGGGTGAATAGAGGGGAACCAGTAGATGTTGTGGATCCGTGTTTTCAAAGGGTGTTCATTAAGGTACACAAGATAAGAGCCAATGGCGTTGGGGTTAATATGTTAGCATTGATCGAGGATTGGCTCACAAACAGGAAAAATGTAATTCGTGCAGTGTCACAGGGGATCCCTGGGATTAAGAGGTTTGTCTTTTGAGGAAAGGTTGAGCAGGTTGGGCCTAAACTCTTTGGAGTTCAGCAGAATGAGAGGTGAGCTTACTGTAACGTGCAAGATTTCAGAGACGGCTCGTCTATCTAGATGCTGAGGGGGTGTTTCCCCCACGTGGTGGTGGGGGTGGAGGGGGAAGGAAATCTAGAACTAGGGGGCAGAATTGCATAATAAGGGAGCGGCCATTTAAGATGGAAACAGGGAGAAATTCCTCCGCTCAATGGGTTGAAAAACTTTGACATTCTCTACTCCAGAGGGGTGTCGAGCGGAGTTATTGAATATATTCAAGGTGAGCTGGAATGATTCCTAATTTACAAGGATTATGAAGAACAGGGGAAGAGTGGGGTTAAGGCCACAAACAGGTCAGCCATGATCTTATCGAATGGCGGAGCAGGCACTAGGGGTCATTGGGCCTATCCTGCTCCTAGTTCAGGTGTTCCTATGACTGGATTCTACGTACCTGATCACAGATGAGATCCCATTTCTTCTCATTGTCGTACTGTCGCAATAGCCGTGCTTTGTCTGGCGGAAGGTTCATAGAATTCTGAAATAAGAACCAGATACCGTGCTGTTATTTCCCAGTGGGACAGCTTGACAAAGTTAAAGGTGAACTCCTCCGACATGCAGACAGGCAAACATAGACACCATGTGATGTTCGAAAATCTGCGGTCAATTTTCAACTGGCCGCCCAGGTGTAAAACGAGCATTGTGGTCCAGGTGCCCTTTCTAGTGCCCGCCTGCTTTTCACGGAAAATCGATAGGAATGAAAATCAGGGCACTTCTATTGCGGGCACCCAGTCCACTTCCATACCTAGGCGGCATGTTCAAAATCATCCCCTCGTTTCAAACGCTGTCAAGCCCTCCCAACGCGCACGCGAGATCGGCGGCCCATTGGTTTCCAAGGAGAGGGCCGATGGGCAAGCGGGGCCTAATGTGCGATAATATACGGCAGCACAGTTGCTAACCCCCACCCTCCCCACCCACCTGGAAGCTCATCAGGGTGGAGGACTGTGCCCTCTGTACCACAATGCTGATTAATCCAGACTTTCGAGTTCAAGCCACCGCGCCCCCCCCCCACGCTCAATGTCAAACCCTTGGCTAACAGGACTGCAATGCGGCAGCAAAGGTGATACAAACAGCAAGGGATGGCGGCCATTTCCTGAACATCGAAGATTTTCCAAAAAACCTGATCGATCAGTTCACCAAGGCAGGATTGCGCACCAAGACACCTCTTTGCCTTGACGAGGCCTTGGAACTAAACCAGTGCAAGAGGCAGAGGAAACCTTGCTTTAAACCTGATCGGAAGACTGGCCACAGAGCCTGGCCCACCCTCTCGGGGGTGAAATTTTAAACGTTCCACAGCATTACTCTGAAGGAGAGGAGCAAGGGGAGTTGTCCCCAGCGTCTTGGTCACTATTGATCCCTCAATCATCACCACCAAAGCAGATTTTTGGGTAATTATCATATTGCTGGTTGTGGGATCTTCCTGTGTACAAATTGGCTGCCACCTTTCCTACATTACAGCAGTGAACACGCTTCAAAAGGTAGATTGCAAATTGGCAATAAAGCCCTTTGAGACATCTGGCGATTCTGAAAATTACTTTAGAAATGCCAGCCCTTCTTTCTAGAGGAACATGAAATCCTGGAACAGAGCTTGAACCAATAATTTTTCAACTCAGGCGCCCAAAGTGTGACCAGATAAGCCACACTGACACATGACCTACCCATCTCCTGACTAATGTAATCAGTTGCTATGCAAACACGCCGATGCTAGCGACTGAGGCCACGGGCATTAACTGCAGTCACGATTGAGGAGAACTCAGCCATTTTCTATTGGCAAGGTTCTAGGTAAAGATTTGGGATAAAATGTGCTTGAGAATTGAAGCTCACTTGTACAGGGCAGGTTTCACAGAATAGACCGCGGGCTCAGACTCGCATCCCAAGCCAGCCAAAGCCATCTGGTTGGATGACCTCAGTCAAAGGGGCTTGTTAAAATACTTTCCAGCAAACACTACACCTTACAGATTGGAACACCTCATTTTATTTTGCGTGCGTGTGTGTGTTTGGCATGGAGCTCACTGGAACAGTTGCCTGCATGTGGGCGGGTTTGATTATGAGAGGGCAGCACGGCGGCGCAGTGGTTAGCACTGCTGCCTCATGGCGCCGAGGTCCCAGGTTCGATCACAGCCCTGGGTCACTGTCCGTGTGGAGTTTGCACATTCTCCCAGTGTTTGCGTGGGTTTCGCCCCCACAACCCAAAGATGTGCAGGGTATGTGGATTGGCCACGCTAAATTGCTCCATAATTGGAAAAAAGAGAATTGGGTACTCTAAATTTATATTTAAAAAGGTTTGATTTCGAGCACCACTGGGCCCATGCAGGGTCGCAAACATAGTCAGAGGGTGAATATCCTTGCTTCCTGCCCATTGGAGGCTTTTGAGTCAGCTGGCTTTAAAGCACAGTTCACCATTTCAGAATCACAGAATAATACAGTGCAGAAGAGGCCCTTCGGCCCATCGAGTCTGCACTGACACCTGACCTGTCCACCTAATCCCATTTGCCAGCACTTGGCCCACAGCCTGCCAAGTGCTCTTAAAGGTACTTTTTAAAGGATGTGAGGAAACTTTTTAAAAGGACGTGAAGCAACCCAGCCTCTACCACCTTCCCAGGGGGTGCATTCCAAACCATCACCACCCTCTGGATAAATAGGGTTTTCCTCAAATCCCCCTAACCCTCCAGCCCCTCACCTTGAACTTGGGTCCCCTCATAACTGACCCTTCAACTAGGGGGAACAGCTGCTCCCTACCCACCCTGCCTCTTCTAATCTTGTCCACCTCGATCAGGTCACCCCTCAGTCTTCTCTGCTCCAGAGAAAACAGCCCAAGCCTATCCAACCTCTCTTCATAACTGAAATGTTCCATCCCAGGCAACATCCTGGTGAATCTCCTCTGCACCCCCTCCAGTACAATCACATCCTTCCTATAATGTGGCGACCAGAATTGCACCCAGTGCTCCAGCTGTGGCCAAAGAGAAAATGCTGGAAAATCTCAGCAAGTCTGGCAGCATCTGTAGGGAGAGAAAAGAGCGAACGTTTTGACTCTTTGTCAAAGCTGGAGGTCTTGTTTAACTATCCAGCTGTGACCTCACCAAAGTTCTATACAGCTCCACATGACCTCCCTGCTTTTGTAATCTCTGCCTCGATTGATAAAGTTGAGTGTCCCAGCTGCCTTTTTCACCACCCTATTAACCTGCCTTCCTGTCTTCAGAGATCATTTTTATAGTCATATTATTTTTATAATCTTTATTATTGTCCCAAGTAGGTTTACATTAACACTGTAATGAAGTTACTGTGAAAAGCCCCTAGTCGCCACATTCCGGAGCCTGTTCGGGTCACAGAGGGAGAATTCAGAATGTCCAATTCACCCAACAGCACGTCTTTCGGGACTTGTGGGAGGAAACCGAAGCACCCGGAGGAAACCCACGCAGACACGGGGAGAACGTTCAGACTCCGCACAGACAGTGACCCAGCCGGGAATCGAACCTGGGACCCTGGTGCTAACCCCTGTGCTACCATACTGCCCTCTATGGTTAAGGAAAAAGCCACGAGTGCATTGGCCGAGGGAGGGGGTCAAAATGCTACAAGATAGTTAAACAAGACCTCCTGCTTAGAACATAGAATTTACAGTGCAGAAGGAGGCCATTCGGCCCATCGAGCCTGCACCGGCCCTTGGACAGTGCACCACATTTAAGCCCACAACACCACCCCATACCTGTAACCCAGAAACCCCACCCAACCCCTTTGGACACTAAGGGCAATTTATCATGGCCAATCCACCTAACCTGCACATCTTTGGACTGTGGGAGGAAACCGGAGCACCCGGAGGAAACCCACGCAGACACGGGGAGAAAGTGCAGACTCCACATAGGCAGTGACCCAAGCCGAGAATCAAACCTGGGACCCTGGAGCTGTGAAGCAATAATGCAAACCACTGTGCTACCGTGCCGTGCTTGTTCAAGGTAAGATAACCCACTGAAGCAGGGTAGTGTGACATATTCATGCGTTTCATATTATTTTAGTGGGGCAGGCTGCGTCAGGTGATCCAATCTGATCAGAACTATTGCTCTGTACATCTTCCTGGCTGTACAATAGGTTAAAAGCAAATTACTGCAAATGCTGAAATCTGAAAAAAAAACACAGAAAATGCTGGACAATCTCAGCAGATCTGACAGCATCTGTGGAGAGAGAATCTCTGGCGTTGTCAGAGTCATCCAGACTGGAAACGTTCGCTCCCTTCTCTGTCCACAGATGCTGTCAGACCTGCTGTGATTGTTCAGCATTTGCTGTTTTTCGTTGGTGTCCATTAAAGTGGCTCACCAATTCAAACCAGGCCTTTGTGCCGGAGTGGCTGAGGAGACATAGCAGTGAGTGGCCTGAAGATTCGATCCAACTCACAAAGGGAGTTTCATGGTTACACCCACTGCGACCCGCTGCCTGCACAAATAGATATCGAGTCCCTTGTGCCATCTCCCCATAAAATGAAGACCATTTGCAGGGGCGACTGCTGCTGCTGAACCCAGGGAGGTTTCATTGCAGAACCTTCATCCAGGTTCCAGCATTTCATAGAATCATAGAATTTACAGTGCAGAAGGAAGCCATTCGGCCATTCAAGCTTGTACTGGCTCCTGGAAAGAGCACCCCATTTAATCCCACGCCTCCACCCGATCCCCGTAACACCACTTAACCTTTTGGGCACTAAGGGACAATTTAGCATGACCAATCCACCTAACCTGCACATCTTTGGACACTAAGGGACAATTTATCATGGCCAATCCACCTAACCTGCACGTCTTTGGACACTAAGGGACAATTTAACATGGCCAATCCACCTAACCTGTACATCTTTGGACACTAAGGGACAATTTAGCATGGCCAATCCACCTAACCTGTACATCTTTGGACACTAAGGGACAATTTAGCACGGCCAATCCACCTAACCTGTACATCTTTGGGCACTAAGGGACAATTTAGCACGGCCAATCCACCTAACCTGCACAACTTTGGGCACTAAGGGACAATTCAACATGGCCAATACACCTTACCTGAACATCTTTGGACTTGTGGGAGGAAACCGGAGCACCCGGAGGGAATCCACGCAGACACGGGGAGAACGTGCAGACTCTGCACAGACAGTGACCCGAGGCCAGAATCGAACCCGGGTCCCTGGCGCTGTGAGGTAGCAGTGCTAACCGCTGTGCCACTGTGGCGCCCAGTCTACCTGGCTTCCAGAAAGATAGCAACTGCCAATTCAAAAGGGGGGAGGGGGGGCAATGTTTGATCTCTTGATCCTTGAGTTGCGTGTTCAATAATCAAGGATCCAGATGCATTGTAGTTGCTTTCAATCATTGACTATCGGGAATCTTGACTGCACAGCGCTCATCCGCTTTTGGCATTTCCCAGTTGTAACATGAGGGAAGATCACAAAGAGCCGAGGGAGTCTTGATGTACTTCTGCCTTGACCAGTAGGGGTCCTATCATTGAGGAAGTACCCCACTGAATTGCCTGATCACAAAGTGTTAAACGCAATCCTGAGGGGCCAGCATTCGGGCTCACAAGACCATCTGGCTGTAAATTAGCCAACCTCCCCCTCCAACAGTTTACAAACCAATCTCAGTTTAGAGAAATCTATTTACTCAATCCTAAACTGAACTAGACACGAAGCACTGAAAACAAAACATGGCGAGCCAGCTCGAGTGTCACAGCTGAATTTATGTATTAACAGCGAGTTTTATTTCCTTAAAAATAACAATCCCGATAGCTCAGTTTAATTTTGGAACAGGGGACTGCCCTTTGTGAAGCGGTCCCACATTCAGTCTCAAATCAGTCAGTCAGTGTAGCAATATGCATCTTATTGGCTGGTGTGCCATGAGAATAATGGGTCGCAGTCCTTGTTCTTGACTGCTTTCCCATGGTTACAGCTCTGAAGGAGACCATTCAGCCCATAACGTCTGTGCTGGCGCTCTCTCTCTGTCTGTGCAAGAACTCAGCCTGTCTCATTGCCCTGTCTTTCTCTGTAGCTCTCCTGCAATTTTTTCCTCTCAAGAGATAATAATCCAACTCCCTTTTCAAAGCCTCAATTGACCCAGTTTCCCCCCCCCGATCGACTCTATCCAGACCCCCTCCTCTCGATCTCAATCAAATCTCCTGTCAACGGAGAACAGTCCCAACTTCTCCAATCTATCTTCAGAACTGAAGTTCCTCATGCCTGGAACCAGAGTGGGCGGTACGGCAGCACAGCGGTTAGCACTGTTGCCTCACGGCCCCAGGGTCCCGGGATGAAACGATGTAGAACACTCTGCCCAAAAAAAAAAGATGGCGGGAGCAGGTTCCAATGGTCATTTTTCCCAACAGGGGGATCGGAATTTACTTGGGAAGGCCAAAAGATTACAGGGCAATGGGGGAGGGGGGGGGGGGGGGGGGGGGGGGGGAAGAGAGAGAGGAGGAGCAAGTCGAATTGGATGGCTCCAGCAAAGGAATGACAGGCTGAGTAGGCCTCGCTGTGCTATAAAATGGCGTGGGGGTGGTTGGTAAGAGGAGGATGGAGGAGGTTGGGGGAGGGGTGGGGGGGTGGAGTGCGGAATTCAACCAAGAAATCATCCCAGTTTCAGGTTGCTCTTATTGGTCGTCTTCCGCAACCTTTGACACGGTAAAGGCGAAAAATAAAATCTCAAAGCATTTCCTGCTCAGAAGGGAGACTTTCAAAATGGTCTAATAATGCAAGTGACATCATTTCCTGTCTGGTGTGCACAGGGACTGTTCAAAGCATCTCACAGAACATTCCCCGCAATGAGTAACTGCTGCAGGAGGAACCCAAACTGATGTATTTTGCTTTTTTTTTTAAATTAAAAGATGCGTGTTCATGTCGGAGGAATGCAATGAGCTAGAATCGAGCCCACGGTTTGGCCCTTTCCGACGCTTGTGTAAGTCATTTACTCGGGGGAGGAATTAACTCCCTCCCAGCTGCCTGTTCTTCTTTCCTCCTATCGTTCATGGGAGCTGGCGGACGTACTAGATTTGCAAGGGAACCTCCCAGGGAGCTCCCCTCACTTGCCCCTGACAAAAAGGGCCGCATGGCCTCCTCAAGTGGCGGAAAGCCATTAGCTCGATGGATACGCACCAAGATTGATCCTCAGGCTGTAACAACAGTCCGCAATTCAGTGATGCCTTTAACATAGTGAAGTGCCACCTCACACGGGAGGGGTCAAAGTTTGGCACTGAGGCACATAAGGAGCCATGAGGGCAGGTGACCAAAAGCTCAGGCAAAGAGGTCACTGTGCGAGCTAACTTAACTTGGGCGGCATGGTAGCACAGTGGTTAGCACTGTGGCTTCACAGCTTCAGGGTCCCAGCTTCGATTCCCAGCTTGGGTCACTGTCTGTGCAGAGTCTGCACGTTCTCCCCGTGTCTGCGTGGGTTTCCTCCAGGCGCTCCGGTTTCCTCCCACAAGTCCCGAAAGACGTGGTGTTAGGTGAATTGGACATTCTGAATTCTCCCTCTGTGACCCGAACAGGTGCCGGAATGTGGCGACTAGGGGATTTTCACAGTAACTTCATTGCAGTGTTAATGTAAGCCTACTTGTGACAATAAAGATTATCATCAGAAAAGAGGAGAGAGAGGGAGAGACATTTAAGGAGGGAATTCAAGAGCACGGGGCCTACCGAGGGAGCTGAAGACATGGCCGCCAATGGGGGAATAATGAAAATTGGGTCTGCTCAAGAGGCCAGAATAAGATACCTCAGAGATTTGGAGGAGCTTTCAGAAGTAAGGAGTGACATGGGAGTTGATTTGTAAATGAGGATGAGAATCGTGTCTGTCATGAGCGAGCTGTTCTCGGGTGTCAACTGACAAGGATTGACCCCTCTCTTCTCCCACCACCATCAGAAGTCACTGCAACAGCCTGAGTGTTAAATTAAATATATATATATATATATATAAAATTGTTATTGTCACAAGTAGGCTTACATTAACACTGCAATGAAGTTACTGTGAAAAGCCCCTAGTTGCCACATTCCGGCGCCTGTTCGGGTCACAGAGGGAGAATTCAGAATGTCCAATTCACCTAACAGCACGTCTTTCGGGACTTGTGGGAGGAAACCGGAGCACCCGGAGGAAACCCACGCAGACACGGGGAGAACGTGCAGACTCCGCACAGACAGTGACCCAAGCCGGGAATCGAACCTGGGACCAGTGCTAGCCATTGTGCTACCATGTGGAAGAGATTTTTTTTTTTTTTTTTTTAAAGTCTTTGCCCTCATTTGCCAATGGCGAAGAAAGAAGATAATGAAGGAAGGGTGGGAGGAGAGGGGAACTCCGTGGCTGGGGGTGAAAGGTGGCCCTAGATCACAACACAAAGTTGGCATCTCTGCCTCTTTAAGAATGAGGAGTAGGTATACTTGCCAGCTGCCAAGCCAAGAACAGCTCTGCCACTCCTGTCTGGCAACAAGCAACAGTTTTAAAAGGCCTCTCCTGGCGGGTTAGACGTGAACAGGATTGGATTTATTCCCCTTGATCAACATGTTTATAGGAAGAACACGCATTTTATACAATTTCCATCTCCAGCTCTACCCCTGCAAAACAAGGTGGGCCTGCCAACCTCGGTGAATGGAGCCCTTTGTCTTGAAATGAGCCCCGTCTGACTGAAAAAATAAAATCGAAGAGAAGCCGGGCTGAATTTGGAAAACCCAGGCAGGCCACAGGATAGAAATGCGAGGCGTTTTGGAAGCTGGAGTGAAACGGTCGACCTTTCCAGGGAGCAAAGGTCAAACAGTGGCAGACAGCGGCAAAAGGGAGGCTGGATTCGGGGGGGAGGCAGTATTGAAAGGGCCCTTGTGATTTTACAAGATCTATAAAGCAAGTGGAGGTGGTGGTGGAGGTGGTGTGGGGTGGGGGGTTGGGGGGGGGGAGGAATGATACAATATCAGATTGTCAATTGTCCTCCCCGAATGGCTCAGTGGTTGGCAGCGTGTGATGTGGTTCTAAACCACGTGCCCCCAGAGGTCCCAAATTTTGATTCTCAACCTGTCCTGTCTTTGCTGATCGTGGCTGGGATGGCTCAAGGCCACTAAAATTAAACTCAGGTTCCCCAGGCAACGGAGGCAGAGAGAGAGAGAGAGAGAGAGAGAGAGAGACAAGAAAATATCAACGAGGGCCAGGTAACCTTTGCTGGTGTAAGATCGGACTTAGATTGCCAACTCTGGTCTGATGTGTTGCTAGAGGTCTCATCTTGTGGCTCTCTAACTTATTTCTTATCTTACAAAATATAAGCCAGAAGCTAGAAGTATTCACATGCAGGCACCTGTCACAGAATCCTTACAGTGCAGGAGATCATTTGGCCCATCGAGTCTGTACTGGATCGCTTGAGAGTATTCTACTCAATCTCACTCCTTTGCCTTACCCCCGTAACTTGGCACATTCTTTCTTTTCAGATCGCAATCCAATTCCCGTTTGAATACTGCCTCCTTCACCCTCTCATGGAGTTTGTTCCAGACTCCAACCTCCCTCTGGGTGAAAGAATTTTCCCTCACTTTTATTCCTTTTGACCATTATTTTGAATATGCACCCTCTTTTTCCCGATGCTCTCTTGAGGGGGAACAGTTTCTCATCATTTACCCTGCCCATACCCCTCGGGATCTTGAATACCTCTGTATTATATTATATATGTCCTCTGCAGCCAAAAGAAACATGTCCAGGCGTGGCACCTCTTTTGAATTGAACCAAATCTTCAGGTATAATAGTTCCCTGGTGTATTCCCATGACACCTCGACCAGAGTCTTCTTGCCAACCAATTACTACCTTTTTCTTCTCCAGTATAAATTTGTGCGGCCCGCAAAATTTGGCATTCATGCACCTGTCCTGATCAGTGCAAGATGAAAAGCTTTGACAGCATGTCTCTTTTTTTTTCAAACAATAAGAAAACAGGTGTTGAAAGACAAATGAAAAACAAGACAATTCTTCTCCCCCCACCTCACACACCACCACCAGCCCTCCCTCCGTTGATCACAGAAATGTCCCAGAGGCCCAGTTTAGCCAGGCTGCTGGTTCGTGATGCGGAGCGAGGCCAACAGCGTGGGTTCAATCCCCGTACCGGCTGAGGTTGTTCATGAAGGCCCCGCCCTCTCAACCTTGCCGCTCGCCTGAGGTGTGTTGACCTTCAGGTTAAATCACCAGCAGTCAGCTCTCCCCCCTCAAAGGGGAAACCAGCCTATGGTCACTGGGACTATGGTGACTTTACCTTTACTCAGTCAACCGGGCTGATTTTGGAAGCGAGTGATCCCGCTTCACACATTAATCTCCTGAATACTCTGGTGATCAGTCCCAGAGAAATATCAGAGGGGCATTAAATAACAGTTGGGCTTTCAATCGGAATCGCACGCGCGTATCTCAAGTGAAGACTGTGAGACTTTTGAATTTAGCTGTTACAATCCAACTGTTCACTTCAACCTATTTTCTCCCACAGGAAGGGAGGACAACCCTCAAAGGGAGGGTATGACTGGCTGCTGCAAGGGAAATGGCGAGACACGAGTCCCTAAAGTGGATTCAGCTCAAATCAGGCGATGGATGGATCTCATCCCCTCCAAAGCCCCGAGGCAGTGTTTTGGCACAGGAAGTTCAGGCCCGATTTAATTCCTTGCACCACCCGACGTGCTCTCTGAGCAACTCTATTGGGAGAAAGCAGTTCTCCTTCAGGAAGATATCCTGCTCACAGCACGTGTGCGAATTCTGGTCAGAGGAAAAGGCAATTAGACAGCGGCTTGTCCCAAAAGCATCTCATAGCCAACAATCTTTTCATTTTCAAGGTGAAGCCATTTGTCGTAACATGAGACACAGCAGCCAATTTATTCATTACTGGGATGTGGGTGTCGCTGGCTGGGCCAGCATTTATTGCCCATCCCTAATTGCCCCTTGAATGGGGTGACTTGTTCGGTTTCAGAAGAGTCGGCCGCATTGCTGTGGGTCTGGAGTCACGTGTAGGCCAGACCGGGTAAGGACGGCAGATTCCCTTCCCTTTCCTGACAGGTGGCAAATGGAGTTCAATGCAGAAAAGTGTGAGGTGATTCATTTTGGAAGGAATAACAGGAAGACAGAGTACTGGGCTAATGGTAAGATTCTTGGTACTGTGGATGAGCAGAGAGATCTTGGTGTCCATGTCCATAGATTCCTGAAAGTTGCCACCCAGGTTGAGAGGGTTGTTAAGAAGGCGTACGGTGTGTTAGCTTTTATTGGTAGAGGAATTGAGTTTCGGAGCCATGAGGTCATGTTGCAGTTGTACAAAACTCTGGTGCGGCCGCATTTGGAGTATTGCGTGCAGTTCTGGTCGCCACATTAGAGGAAGGATGTGGAAGCATTGGAAAGGGTACAGAGGAGATTTACAAGGATGTTGCCTGGTATGGAGGGAAGATCATATGAGGAAAGGCTGAAGGACTTGAGGCTGTTTTCGTTAGAGAGAAGAAGGTTAAGAGGTGACTAAATTGAGGCATACAAGGTGATCAGAGGATTAGATAGGGTGGACAGTGAGAGCCTTTTTCCTCGGATGGTGATGTCCAGCACGAGGGGACATAGCTTTAAATTGAGGGGAGATAGATATAGGATAGATGTCAGAGGTAGGTTCTTTACTCAGAGAGTAGTAAGGGTGTGGAATGTCCTGCCTGCAACAGTAGTGGACTCGCCAACACTAAACGCATTCAAATGGTCATTGGATAGGCGTATGGACGATAAGGGAATAGTGTAGATGGGCTTTAGAGTGGTTTCACAGGACGGTGCAATATCGAGGGCCGAAGGGCCTGTACTGCGCTGTAATGTTCGATGTTCTAAAGGGCATTAGTGAACCAGATGGGTTTTTTAGGACAATCGACAATGGTTTCATCATCAAAAACCTGGAATTAACGGTGGCGCAATAGTTAGCACTGCTGCCCCACGGCACCAAGGTCCCAGGTTCGATCCCGGCTCTGGGTCACTGTCCGTGTGGAGTTTGCACATTCTCCCCGTGTC
Source organism: Scyliorhinus canicula (assembly GCF_902713615.1). Lineage (NCBI taxonomy): Eukaryota > Metazoa > Chordata > Chondrichthyes > Carcharhiniformes > Scyliorhinidae > Scyliorhinus > Scyliorhinus canicula. The sequence goes on from NC_052173.1 coordinate 14,004,800, forward strand.
TGCGTGGGTCTCACCCCCACAACCCAAAGATTTGCAGGGTAGGTGGATTGGACACGCTAAATTGCCCCTTAATTGGAAAGAAAACCCTGGAATGAAGTCTAATACCATGGTAGGATTCGACAGCAAGTCCCCAGAGCATTCTGCTGGGTCGCTAGTCCACTGACAATACCACCATGCCACTGCGTCCCCCTTCGTTAGTAGCTCTCTCCGAGTTCATACCCCACTCCAGAGCCTCCAGCACATGAACCTAAACTGGCACTTCACTGAAGCATTGAGGGAGAGCTGCACTGTCTGGAGTGTCCTCTAAGGAAGGAGGAATCGAAGCGAGGTCCCACCTGCTCCCTCGGGTGGATCGTGGCACTATTTCAAAGCACATCTGGTATTCTGACTAATATTTATTCCACAATGAATGAGCTCATTGCTCATCACATTATGGGGCCTTTTGGCGGTATATGAAACGTTACTGACGACATTTCAAAGGTAATGTATTGTCCACTACTCTGCACTCAGGATATGAAAAGTCTTGTGTTAATATTAATCTACGGCCCACTCCCCTGCCCTATACCTGTAACCCCATCTAACCTGCACACGTTTGGGCTGTGGGAGGAAACCGGAGCACCCGGAGGAAACCCACGCACACACGGGGCGAACGTGCAGACTCCGCACAGACAGTGACCCAAGGCCGAAATTGAACCCGGGTCCCCGGCGCTGAGGGGCAGCAGTGCTAACCACTGTGCCACCCGTTTCACCCCTCATCCCAAAGCACTTAATAGTGGGTATCATCTTTAGTCCATTCGCCTGTTGTTTTGTTGGAAAGTCCCTGAACCTGGCCCCAAATTCTCACCCCTAAAGCAGGAATGCACCCTCTCTTCTCCCCCCCCCCCCCCCCCCCCCCCCCCCAACCACTCCACACCCCCTCAGCCACCACCCCAGCGCAAGGTCAGACTGTATTACCGGCAGCCGCCACTGTTTAGGTCGAACATTCAGTCCGTCACCTCGTCTGCGCCTGTTCAGGTGGATTTTGGAATATCTGGAAAAGAGTCGGGCATTGTCCAATCCACCCCCCCCCACCCCACCTTCCTTCCTACCACATGGTGAACACAGCATTGCGAGGGTTAAACAACCGAAGCACACAGAAAATCAAACCGCACGGCAGAGAACAAAAAGCCATTCAGAACATTTTTGGTAAACTGCACAAACTGGCACGTTGCTTCCATCGCCTGTCCTGGTCCCCCCCATGCTGACACTATAGCTAAGAAAGCCCACCAACGACTCTACTTTCTCAGAAGACGAAGGAAATTTGGCATATCAGCTACAACCCTCACCAACTTCTACAGATGCACCATAGAAAGCATTCTTTCTGGTTGTATCACAGCTTGGTATGGAGCCTGCTCTGCCCAAGACCGCAGGAAACTACAAAAGGTCGTGAATGTAGCCCAGTCCATCACGCAAACCAGCCTCCCATCCATAGACTCTATCTATAATTCCCGCTGCCTCAGAAAGGCAGCCAGCATAATTAAGGACCCCACACACCCCGGATATACTCTCTTCCACCTTCTTCCGTCAGGAAAAATATACCAAAGTTTGAGGTCACGTACCAACCGACTCAAGAACAGCTTCTTCCCGACTGCCATCAGACTTTTGAATGGACCTACCTCGTATTAAGTTGATCTTTTCTCTACACCTTGCTATAACTGTAACATTATATTCTGCAGTGTCTCCTTCCTTCCTTATGCATTGTTTGTACAGCATGCAAGAAACAATACTTTTCACTGTATACTAATACTTGTGATAATAATAAATCAAATCAAAAAATCTAATTTCAGAGTTCTGTCTCAGATACGGGAGAAAGTGCAGTCTCGAATAATGCATAAACACAGATGTAAGATTTATTTTGTGTTCTTTTGTTATTAACAGCAATGCGGCACTAAATCATTCAGTTATTAAGTCCCCCCCACCCCACACGCACATGCAATAGAAACCAGATGGCTTTCACGGGGCCTAGTTATTAGAATCCATTCACAGCCTTGTGACACTTCTAGGATCAGGCCGAAGCCTCTGGTAGTTTAAGACACTAAAAAGTGTCGACACAAATTGGTGGGAATTTGTGACTTATATTTTTAAAATGATCATCAATTCTACAAGTCGGATGAAACCAGTCAGTGAGCCGATGATGGATGACAAAATATCGGATCCTTTGCAAGTGGATGAGCCGTGTTCTCTAGCAGTCGAGCCTATTCCTAAAGGGCCTTTATCATCATCTTGGTTGCAAAGCAAGGAGGAAGCAAAACTTCAAAGGGCAAGGGCCAAGATCCCAAGCGTCCCATCAGCACAGGTTCCGCTCAGAGATGGGAAAAACAGAAGGAAACTTTCCATGGCTATGGGGCCGGTATTTCACCTCCTCTTGTCTGCTACTACAGCACTCTGGAGTCAGGTGACTATCCCAACATTCCTGCCATTGATCACCATACATGTCTATCCTCGGAGTTCCCTACCTTCCCACGCCAACTGGTAAGCAGGCCAACCATCCAACGGGGCAACCTTTCTTTGCATCTCCTTTCAAAGGTGTTCAAAGAATTATTTTTGTTTTGAAGAAACGCACTGTTCCTTTTAAGCTCACTTCCTGGGTTCTTTCGCATGGGTTGGTCTTCAATTCCTGGAGATGCCCAAAAGGTTGGCAATCCTCATTTCTCGCCTGCACTTAACTTCAAAGTTCCTGTCCTCATTTTCAAATCCCTTCATGTCCTTGCCCCCTCCCGATCTCTGGAATCTCCTCCAGCCCCACAACCCTCCGAGATCTCTGCAGTCCTCTAAATCCAGGCTCTCGAGCCTCTTCACAAACCTCACCGCCCCTCTCTCTACCTCACTTTCCACCTTTAAGACACTCCTTCAGGATGACCATTTTGACCAAGGTTTTAGCGACCTGACCAAGTATCGCCTGATATTGCTCCATGTCACACTTTGTTTTAGAATGTCACTGCAAGGGGGCATTGCATTATTATTTTTTTATTTGTTCACGGGACGTGGGCATCGCAGGCTGCGCCAGGATTTTTTGCCCTTGAGGGGGCAGTTAAGAGTCAACCACATTGCTGTGGGTCACATGGGAGAGGGCGAGCACGCGCCAAGGAGAGAGCGCGCGCACGTGCAAACGAGAGCGAGAGAGAGCGCGCGTGCGCGAACGAGAGAGAGAGAGAGAGAGAGAGAGAGGGAAAGAGAGCACGCGCGAACGAGAGAGAGAGAGAACGCGCGAGCGAGAGCACGCGGGAACGAGAGGGAGATGTGCGAATGAGAGCAAGAGCAAGAGAGCACGCGTACGCAAGCGAGCGGGCGCAAACGAGAGAGAGAGGGCGCAAACGAGAGAGAGAGGGCGCAAACGAGAGAGAGAGGGCGCAAACGAGAGAGAGAGGGCGCAAACGAGAGAGAGAGGGCGCAAACGAGAGAGAGAGGGCGCAAACGAGAGAGAGAGAGCGCGCAAACGAGAGAGAGAGAGCGCGCAAACGAGAGAGAGAGAGCGCGCAAACGAGAGAGAGAGAGAGGGCGCAAACGAGAGAGAGAGGGCGCAAACGAGAGAGAGAGGGCGCAAACGAGAGAGAGAGGGCGCAAACGAGAGAGAGAGAGCGCGCAAACGAGAGAGAGAGAGCGCGCAAACGAGAGAGAGAGGGCGCAAACGAGAGAGAGAGGGCGCAAACGAGAGAGAGAGGGCGCAAACGAGAGAGAGAGGGCGCAAACGAGAGAGAGAGGGCGCAAACGAGAGAGAGAGGGCGCAAACGAGAGAGAGAGGGCGCAAACGAGAGAGAGAGGGCGCAAACGAGAGAGAGAGGGCGCAAACGAGAGAGAGAGGGCGCAAACGAGAGAGAGAGGGCGCAAACGAGAGAGAGAGGGCGCAAACGAGAGAGAGAGGGCGCAAACGAGAGAGAGAGGGCGCAAACGAGAGAGAGAGGGCGCAAACGAGAGAGAGAGGGCGCAAACGAGAGAGAGAGGGCGCAAACGAGAGAGAGAGGGCGCAAACGAGAGAGAGAGGGCGCAAACGAGAGAGAGAGCGCGCAAACGAGAGAGAGAGAGCGCGCAAACGAGAGAGAGAGAGCACGCAAACGAGAGAGAGAGAGCGCGCAAACGAGAGAGAGCGCGCAAACGAGAGAGAGCGCGCAAACGAGAGAGAGAGCGCGCAAACGAGAGAGAGAGCGCGCAAACGAGAGAGAGAGCACGCGCAAACGAGAGAGAGCGCGCAAACGAGAGAGAGAGGGCGCAAAGAGAGAGCGCGTGCAAATGAGAGGGGGAGAGAGTGCCCGCCAGTGAGTGAGTGAGCGCGAGCCAGTGAGTGAGCGCATGCCAGTGAGTGAGCGCGTGCCAGTGAGTGAGTGCGTGCCAGTGAGTGAGTGAGCGCGAGCCAGTGAGTGAGTGAGCGCGAGCCAGTGAGTGAGTGAGCGCGTGCCAGTGAATGCGTGAGCGCGTGCCAGTGAATGAGTGAGCGCGAGCCAGTGAGTGAGTGAGCGCGTGCCAGTGAGTGACCGCGTGCCAGTGAGTGAGTGACCGCGTGCCAGTGAGAGAGTGACCGCGTGCCAGTGAATGAGTGAGCGCGTGCCAGTGAGTGAGTGAGCGCGTGCCAGTGAGTGACCGCGTGCCAGTGAGTGAGTGACCGCGTGCCAGTGAGAGAGTGACCGCGTGCCAGTGAGTGACCACGTGCCAGTGAGTGAGTGACCGCGTGCCAGTGAATGAGTGACCGCGTGCCAGTGAGAGAGTGACCGCGTGCCAGTGAGAGAGTGACCGCGTGCCAGTGAGTGAGTGACCGCGTGCCAGTGAGAGAGTGACCGCGTGCCAGTGAGAGAGTGACCGCGTGCCAGTGAGTGAGCGCGAGCCAGTGAGAGAGTGAGCGCGAGGCAGTGAGAGAGTGAGCGCGAGGCAGTGAGAGAGTGAGCGCGAGGCAGTGAGAGAGTGAGCGCGAGTCAGTGAGAGAGTGAGCGCGAGCCAGTGAGAGAGTGAGCGCGAGGCAGTGAGAGAGTGAGCGCGAGGCAGTGAGAGAGTGAGCGCGAGGCAGTGAGAGAGTGAGCGCGAGGCAGTGAGAGAGTGAGCGCGAGGCAGTGAGAGAGTGAGCGCGAGGCAGTGAGAGAGTGAGCGCGAGGCAGTGAGAGAGTGAGCGCGTGCCAGTGAGTGAGTGAGCGCGAGCCAGTGAGAGAATGAGCGCGAGCCAGTGAGAGGGAGAGAGAGTGCCCGCCAGTGAGTGAGTGAGCGCGAGCCAGTGAGTGAGTGAGCGCGAGCCAGTGAGTGAGTGAGCGCGAGCCAGTGAGTGAGTGAGCGCGAGCCAGTGAGTGAGTGAGCGCGTGCCAGTGAGTGAGTGAGCGCGAGCCAGTGAGTGAGCGCGAGCCAGTGAGAGAGTGAGCGCGAGCCAGTGAGAGAGTGAGCGCGAGCCAGTGAGAGAGTGAGCGCGAGCCAGTGAGAGAGTGAGCGCGAGCCAGTGAGAGTGAGCGCGAGCCAGTGAGTGAGCGCGAGCCAGTGAGAGAGTGAGCGCGAGCCAGTGAGAGAGTGAGCGCGAGCCAGTGAGAGAGTGAGCGCGAACCAGTGAGAGAGTGAGCGCGAGCCAGTGAGAGAGTGAGCGCGAGCCAGTGAGAGAGTGAGCGCGTGCCAGTGAGAGAGTGAGCGCGTGCCAGTGAGAGTGAGCGCGAGCCAGTGAGAGAGTGAGTGGGAGCCAGTGAGAGTGAGCGCGAGCCAGTGAGAGAGTGAGCGCGAGCCAGTGAGAGTGAGCGCGAGCCAGTGAGAGTGAGCGCGAGCCAGTGAGAGTGAGCGCGAGCCAGTGAGAGAGTGAGCGCGAGCCAGTGAGAGAGTGAGCGCGAGCCAGTGAGAGTGAGCGCGAGCCAGTGAGAGAGTGAGCGCGTGCCAGTGAGTGAGTGAGCGCGAGCCAGTGAGAGTGAGCGCGAGCCAGTGAGAGAGTGAGCGCGTGCCAGTGAGTGAGTGAGCGCGAGCCAGTGAGAGTGAGCGCGAGCCAGTGAGAGAGTGAGCGCGAGCCAGTGAGAGAGTGAGCGCGAGCCAGTGAGAGAGTGAGCGCGAGTCAGTGAGAGAGTGAGCGCGAGTCAGTGAGAGTGAGCGCGAGTCAGTGAGAGAGTGAGCGCGAGTCAGTGAGAGAGTGAGCGCGAGGCAGTGAGAGAGTGAGCGTGAGCCAGTGAGAGAGTGAGCGCGAGCCAGTGAGAGTGAGCGCGAGTCAGGGAGAGTGAGCGCGAGTCAGTGAGAGAGTGAGCGCGAGTCAGTGAGAGTGAGCGCGAGCCAGTGAGAGTGAGCGCGAGCCAGTGAGAGAGTGAGCGCGAGCCAGTGAGAGAGTGAGCGCGAGCCAGTGAGAGAGTGAGCGCGAGCCAGTGAGAGAGTGAGCGCGAGCCAGTGAGAGAGTGAGCGCGAGCCAGTGAGAGAGTGAGCGCGAGCCAGTGAGAGAGTGAGCGCGTGCCAGTGAGTGAGTGAGCGCGAGCCAGTGAGTGAGTGAGCACGTGCCAGTGAGAGAGTGAGCACGAGCCAGTGAGAGAGTGAGCGCGAGCCAGTGAGTGAGTGAGCGCGTGCCAGTGAGAGAGTGAGCACGTGCCAGTGAGAGTGAGCGCGAGCCAGTGAGAGTTTCGAAGAGTTGAGCTCATTCTTCAATTACAATTGGGTCGAGCGAGATTCAGCTTGGTCAGGGGAGCAGGGTGCGTTTCGGCTCAGCTGTAATCATTCTCTTCCAGGAAGTGGAGTTGCCATGGTTACTGGGGAGTTTCCTTGCCGCTGACTGCCTCGCGGCTCAGTCGGCTGGGCTGGATTCATCAGAGGGGAAACACAAGGTGGGTGGAGATGGGTGCTGCTCCGACTCCGCCCGTCACAGCAAAGGAAGAAGCGGTCAAAACAACCACAAGGAAAGAAACAGATTTCCACTAACTCGCATGACTGCTCAAACCAAAGGCACACAGACTGGCAATTGTGGCACAAATGGGCAATTGCATCTTGGACATCAGGCGATGCACCAACCATTTGTTCTTGCGGAAGCCAAGATGGTCTTGAGATCATGGCTATTTAAAATGTTTTAAAAAGGGGAATAAGATTTTCCCTTTCTGAGTCATTGGTCATAAGGGTTCACAAGATTACACAGAGGGCGACTGATGGATCTGAATGAACACGTGACCAGCCTGAATTAACCACTAAAATAAATGCTTATACATGCCTTCCAAGCTGTTACCAAGCACTCACTCACCCGATAATAACTGGCCACAATATCCAGCAGATAATCAAAGAAATCCGAACCTTCAATTCAGCCACCAATCACACCAATACGCTTGAAGCCACAAATCCCATTACCAGGCCATTCCACGTAGACACAAACTACCAGTGGTTTCCCCCACCCCCAGTACTGCTTTCCCTTTCTCAGCCATCCCCTGAAGAGGCTCGCAGTATTTGTTCAGTCATCTGCCGAACACATTCTGAAGATGTGACGAATCAAGGGTCAGTTATGCTTCACACGTACTGCAGGCAATGCTTCATTCAAAGGCTGGTAGAGGTTTGGAACACACACAGCAGTTAAAGCTAAACCAGTTGTTAATTTTAACTCTGAGATCGGTTCTTTTTGTTCAGCAAAGATATTGGGAGGTATGGGCGAAAGGCAGGAATATGGAGTTAAGCCACAGGTCGATCGTGATCTCCTTAAATGGCGGGACAGGCCACTCCTGTTCCTAATGCTGACGGCACAAGTCAGGAGTGTGATGGAATACTCTCCACTCGCCTGGATGAGTGCAGCTCCAACAACACTCAAGAAGCTCAACATCATCCGGAACAAAGCAGCCCCGCTTGATTGGCACCCCATCCACAAATATTCATTCCCTCCACTACCGACGCACAGTGGCAGCCGTGTGTACCATCTACAAGATGCACTGCAGCAACTCACTAAGGTTCCTTAGGCAGCAACATCCAAACCCAAAACCACTACCATCTAGAAGGACAAGAGCAGCAGATACCTGGGAACCCCACCACCTGGAGGTTCCCCTCCGAGTCACTCACCATCCTGACTTGGAAATATATCGGCCGTTCCTTCACTGTCGCTGGGGCAACATCCTGGAACTCCCTCCCTAACAGCACTGTGGGTGTACCTGCACCACATGGATGGCAGCGGTTCAAGAAGGCAGCTCACCACCACCTTCTCAAGGGGCAATTAGGGATGGACAATAAATTCTGGGCCTAGCCAGCGACGCCCACATCCCTTAAATAAATTTTTAAAAGTCATTCTCCACGGGTCTCTTGGTGGAGCTCCCAGGTGACACTTTCAGCTTCTTCAGCAATATATGTTGTTATAAGACCATAAGACATAGGAGCAGAATTAGGCCACTCGGCCCATCGAGTCTGCTCCGCCATTCAATCATGGCTGATATTTTCTCATCCCCATTCTCCTGCCTTCTCCCCATAACCCCGGATCCCCTTATTAATCAAGAACCTATCTATCTCTGTCTTAAATGACACTCAGTGATTTGGCCTCCACAGCCTTCTGCGGCAAAGAGTTCCACAGATTCACCCCCCTCTGGCTGAAGAAATTCCTCCTCATCTCTGTTTTAAAGGATCGTCCCTTTAGTCTGAGATGGTGTCCTCTGGTTCTAGTTTTTCCTACAAGTGGAAACATCCTCTCCACGTCCACTCTATCCAGGCCTCACAGTATCCTGTAAGTTTCAATAAGATCCCCCCTCATCCTTCTAATCTCCAACGAGTACAGACCCAGAGCTCTCAACCATTCCACATTTGAGAACTGGAATGACTTTGCAATGCTGCAAAACCATTTGCCCTCTCTCTCTCTTGCACAACATCTCTTCCAAAAGCAACTTCAGAACGCCAAGCCTTAACAAAGGACCGCTTTTGGAGGTCCAAAATTGCTAACGCTCTTATCGAACGGCGCCACGAAAGAATGAAACAAGGAAATAAACGAGCAGACACTTCAATAAAAAACATTCACCTGCTAGCCATGAACATAACTGGGAACTATTTTGAACAACGCAGCACACATTCAAGTGACCATGAAATAAAGATATCGAAACCAGGTATCAGGTTGCACAAAGTCAATGCCTGACATGGCTCAGCGTGTGTTCATCGTGAAAAGCTACTCAACACAAACTCATTTTAGGTGGGAGATTAGCGATTTAAACAGAACCACATCTATCCTATTAAACCTTTTCTTGCAAGCTGCTGAGATTTATGGGTCAATGGCACAGTGGTTAGCACTGCTGCCTCACAGCGTCAGGGACCCGGGTTCAATTCCGACCTTGGGTGACTGTCCGTATGGAGTTTGCACGTTCTCCCCGTGGGTTTCCTATGCAAACTTGGTGATAAAGACAACCACATTTTTATTTCCTTTATTCTTTCATGAGATGTGGGTGTCACGGGCAATGCCAGCATTTATCGCCCACCCCTAATTGCCCTCGAACTGCTTGGCCATTTCACAAATCACAGAATTGTTAGGGTGCAGAAAGAGGCCATTTGGCCCATCCTGTCTGCACCAGCTCTCCAAACGAGCATCATGACTGAGTGCCCATTCCCCTGCCTTTTCCCCGTACCCCTGCACATTGTTCCTATTCTAATAATCATCTAACACCCTCTGGAACGCCTCGATTGAACCTGCCTCCACCTCACTTCCCGGCAGTGAATTCCTGACCCCAACCACTCGCTGTGTGAAAATGATTTTTCTCACATCACATTTGCTTCTTTTGCAAATCATTTTAAATCTGTTCCCTCTCGTTCCTGATCCTTTTACGAGTGGGAACAGTTTCTCCCTGTCTACTCTGTCCAGCCTCCTCATGATGTTGAACATCTCTATCAAATCTCCTCTCAGCCTTCTTCTCTCCAAGGAGAACAGTCCCAATCTCTCCAATCTATCCTCACAACTGTTTCTCATCCCTGGAACCGTTCTAGTAAACCTCTTCTGCTCTCTCCCCAATGTGTTCACATCCTTCCCATAGTGTGGACCCCAGAACTGGACACAATATTCCAGCTGAGGTCTAACTTGTCTCTTGTATAAGTTTAACATGACCTCCTTACTCTATTCCCCTATTAATAAAGCGCAGTGTACTCTCTGCTTTATTAACTGCTCTCCCCACAGGTCCTGCCACCTTCAATGATTTGTGCACATCTATACCCAGGCCCCTCTGCTCCTGCACACACTTTAGAATTGTATCCTTCATTTTATATTGTCTCCATGTTCTTCCTACCAAAACGAATCACCTCACACTTAACATAAGAAAGCTTCTCCGCATTACTCACACTTCTCCGCATTGAACTTCATCTGCCGCCTATCAGCCCACTCCACCAACTTGTCCTATCCCTTTTGAAGCTCTGCACTGTCCCCCTCACACTTTACAATACTTGCAGTCTCATTAAAGAGTCAACCACATTGCTGTGGGTCTGGAGTCACATGTAGGCCAGACCGGGTAAGGACGGCAGATTTCCTTCCCTGAAGGACATTAGTGAACCAGATGGGTTTTTGTGACAAATCGATGATGGCTGCCATGGTCACCATTATGGAGACTCAATTCCAGAATTATTGGTTAATTGAAATCAAATTCCAGGGGTTGCCATGGTGAGATGGGGACATTTAAAACCCCTCCCCCCCAGACCTGAGCATCAGCCTGGGTCTCTGGGTTACCACAATAATCTTTAATAATCTTTATTATTGTCACAAGTAGGCTTACATTAACACTGCAATGTTACTGTGAAAAGCCCCTAGTTGCCACATTCCAGCGCCTGTTTGGGTCACAGAGGGAGAATTCAGAATGTCCAATTCACCTAACAGCACGTCTTTCGGGGCTTGTGGGAGGAAACCGGAGCACCCGGAGGAAACCCACGCAGACACGGGGAGAACGTGCAGACTCCGCACAGACAGTGACCCAAGCCGGGAATCGAACCTGGGACCCTGGAGCTGTGAAGCAACAGTGCTACCGTGCCGCCCACACCACCGTTGGAGCTTGCAAGCTGTTATCAAGCCCTTGGAAATGCCCAAGAGATCAAACCCAGATGGGTGACTCGTGGAGAGGCCGCACAGAGCGGGCTATCTACTTAACAAGTACAGAGTTGGATCGTGCCACGGGGAGGGGGTGGGGGGGTGGCGGGATTGCGCTCCCACCACACTGCACACGGAGAGTGCCGGGGCAATGGTTCTTGAACAGTAAAAATAAGTTAACCTCGGGCGTTCTGAAGGAATGGCCAATATAGTTTTTTTTAAACAAAAGAAGTGTTGGTGGATTCCCATATGTTTTAAGCTGTTATTGGCCTTAAACACACACCAGTGCAGAGACCAGTGCCCTCCTGCAATGAGGCAAAAAAAAACCTCCCAGCACTTTTAAATCAGACTAAAGGAGATTTTTTTTTGAACTATTTTATGGCGAATGATTGCTTTTGGGTTTACAGAGGGTATTTTCTTTTTTAAAGTGCTGTGGTGTGGCATTAAATTTTGTTTTTAAAAACTGCACAGCTCAAGTCTGATTTATCTAATGTTGCAGCTTTTCCTAAGCAGACAGCAGTCTTGTTTTAAAAAAAGACTTTTAAAAAAATGAACCAGCCAAAGTAAACAAAACACAGCTGTAGAAAATTAAAGAAAATGATCTCCATGCTCAGACTGTGAGCAAATTGCCTGTAAATTCCCCTCCTTGGTTCCCCATACTGTCCCTTTCTCTGTTGATATTTCCCTGTTGCACTGTCTGCAAATCATGCAATGCAGACATTTGGGGGGCACAGGAGGGGGAGGGAAAAACAGGCTGGACTATCAAAGGATTAGTGTTCACACTGGAAGCCGTCCAACACTTGCCCAAAATCTGTGTCCCCCCTTTTCCCTCCCCCACTGTCTGATGACGGCTCCTGCACTTCGAGACGCATTGAATGCCCCAACGGAATTCTATTTTTTTAAGAATACCCTAAAGTTCCTCAAGCTGTCCCAACAAGATTGAAGTGTCGACTGATTGGAAAAATGCCTGGGCCACGACGAGACGTCGCTGAGCAAATTCAAAAGGCGCAAAGTGTTTCACAGCATCGATGCTGCTCCCAAGGAAACCACAGAAGGTAGCTGAGCAGGCGTCAAATGGCTTTATTCTACGCGGCTGCAACGGCCTCGCGTTCAGACGCAAGAGTGGCTGAGGTGGTTGAGAAGGGGAGGCCTGAAGCCTTTCAAATCAGTGACCTCCATCATCTAGAAGGACAAGCGGCAGCAGATACCTGGGAACCCCACCACCTGGAGGTTCCCCTCCAAGTCACTCACCACCCTGACTTGGAAATATATCAGCCGTTCCTTCACTGTCACTGGGTCAAAATCCTGGAATGCCCTCCCTAACAGCACAGTGGGTGTGCCAACACCACATGGACTGCAGAAGGTTCAAGATGGCGGCTCACCACCACATTCGGAGGAGGCAGGATAACCAACGAACACAGACGACACAGAACAACCAATCACCAGACAGGACACCACCACTATAAAGCCCACAGGGCATTAAGGCTCTCTCTCTCACTGGACACGGCTAGGGAGATAGTCACAGTGCACAGGCCAATGAACATCATCACCATGTGATAGAGAGCTAGTCTGGTCAAGCCAGTAGGAGGTTATCAGTTAGGTTAATAGAGTGTCAACCCACAGCAGATTATGTACAGCAATTAACAGGTTCAATAAAACAGTGTTGGACCATCTCCTTCGTCGGAAGCCTGTTTCTCGTTTTACTGCATCCAGTTGCAGTCGATGTTAGACCAACTCAGATAACACATCACCGGTCTCCTGACCAACACTTATCCCTCTGCCAACATCACGAGCACAGATTGCCTGGGTGTCACCACATTGCTGCTCGTGGGATCTTGCTGTGCACAAATTGGCTGCCGCGCTATGTCGCGGCTGCAGTTGGAATTTAAAAGCACTTTGTTGGCTTTGGGATAACCCGAGATCAAGAAAGGCACTTTATAACTTCAAGCCTCTCTTCATATTTCCAAACGTACTGGCACTCGATCAAAAAGGCCTCATCGTAAACAGGCCCTCTGGCAGGACGATGGAGGAAGCAGGTGCTCCCCGATGAGTCATCTCCAAAAGCCACAGGAACGATCATTTTATCTGCAGGTTACTTAACTGTTTTAACACCTTTGTAACAGCCGAGATTTACAAAGCTTCCCATTTTACCCCACAGCCACTCACTTTCCAACCATTCCCGGCCTTGACAACACTACTTCAGTCAGTGCTCCTTTCGAATTTGCTTTTACAGCACGGAACGAGACCCTTCGGCCCATCATTTCGGTGTCGGCCATCAAGCACCTATCTGCTCTCGTCCCGTTTTGCAGCACTTGGTCTATAGCCTTGTATGCTGTGGCATTTCAAGCGCTCTATAGAATCCCTCCAGTGCAGAAGGAGGCCATTTGGCCCATCAAGATTGCACTGACCCTCCCAAAGAGCACCCTATCTCAGGCAGTTCTTAGTGAGGATATATTGGCCTCCAAGGCATTGCAGAGGATTTACCAGAATTATATATGGATTGCAAGGGTTAAATTACAAGGAGATTGCTCAAAGAAGGGCTGTATACCACGATGGGACTGAACCCCAGAGTTTCAATGGTTAAAGGATAATTTGATTGAAGTTTTCAAGATATTATGTGGAACAGATAGGGTAGGTGGAGAGAAACTGTTGGTGCTGGTTGGAGAGTCCCTCGAGCCAGTCCTATACCATTCAATCTAACTCCATGTGGGATAGGTCTTTGTCCCATCCCTTAACATCTGTGATGAGTACAAATCTCAAGTTTTCAATTGACTAATTGATCAAATATTCCTTGCCGCTTGCAGAAGAGACCAGTTCGGCCCAGTACCAGTCATTTCCCAGGTTTTCTGGGCCTTTTCCTGCCTCAAAGGCCTGTCTCTCATTTTTAGATTGTGACCCCCTGGTCTAGACTCCCGAACCAGTGGGAGTGGTTTCTTCAATATCGGGGGGGGGGGTTCTGCGATGGAATTCCCTCAGAAATGTGGGAGGCTTTCGAATGTCAGTTGAAAGGAATTCAGGACCGGCATGTTCCTGTGAGGAAGGAGGATAAATTTCGGCAAATTTCGGGAACCTTGGATAACGAGAGATATTGTAGGCCTCGTCAAAAAGAAAAAGGAGGCATTTGTCAGGGCTAGAAGGCTGGGAACAGACGAAGCCTGTGTGGAATATAAGGAAAATGGGAAGGAACTTAAGCAAGGAGTCAGGAGGGTTAGAAGGGGTCACAAAAAGTCATTGGCAAATAGGGTTAAGGAAAATCCCAAGGCTTTTTACACGTACATAAAAAGCAAGAGGGTAGCCAGGGAAAGGGTTGGCCCACTGAAGGATAGGGGAGGGAATCTATGTGTGGAGCCAGAGGAAATGGGTGAGGTACTAAATGAATACTTTACATCAGTATTCACCAAAGAGAAGGAATTGGTGGATGTTGAGTCTGGAGAAGGGTGTGTAGATAGCCTGGGTCACATTGAGATCCAAAAAGATGAGGTGTTGGGTGTCTTGAAAAACGTTAAAGTGGATAAGTCCCCAGGGCCTGATGGGATCTGCCCCAGAATACTGAAGGAGGCAAGAGAGGAAATTGCTGAGGCCTTGACAGAAATCTTTGGATCCTCACTGTCTTCAGGTGATGTCCCAGAGGACTGGAGAATAGCTAATGTTCCTTTGTTTAAGAAGGGTAGCAAGGATAATCCAGGGAACTACAGGCCGGTGAGCCTTACGTCAGTGGGAGGGAAATTACTGGAGAGAATTCTTCGAGACAGGATCTACTCCCATTTGGAAGCAAACGGATGTATTAGCGAGAGGCAGCATGGTTTTGTGAAGGGGAGGTCGTGTCTCACTAAATTGATAGAGTTTTTCAAATAGGTCACAAAGATGATTGATGCAGGTACGGCAGTGGATGTTGTCTATATGGACTTCAGTAAGGCCTTTGACAAGGTCCCTCATGGCAGACTGGTACAAAAGGTGAAGTCACACGGGATCAGGGGTGAGCTGGCAAGATGGATACAGAACTGGCTCGGCCATAGAAAGCAGAGAGTAGCAATGGAAGAGTGCTTTTCTAATTGGAGGGCTGTGACTCGTGGTGTTCCGCAGGGATCAGTGCTGGGACCTTTGCTGTTCGTAGTATATATAAATGATTTGGAGGAAAATGTAACTGGTCTGATTAGGAAGTTTGCAGACGACACCAAGGTTGGGGGAATTGCGGATAGCGATGAGGACTGTCAGAGGATACAGCAGGATTTAGATCGTTTGGAGACTTGGGCGGAGAGATGGCAGATGGAGTTTAATCCGGACAAATGTGAGGTAATGCATTTTGGAAGGTCTAATGCAGGTAGGGAATATACAGTGAATGGTAGAACCCTCAAGAGTATTGAAAGTCAGAGAGATGTAGGTGTACAGGTCCACAGTTCACTGAAAGGGGCAACACAGGTGGAGAAGGTAGTCAAGAAGGCATACGGCATGCTTGCCTTCATTGACCGGGGCATTGAGTATAAGTATTGACAAGTCATGTTGCGGCTGTACAGAACCTTAGTTAGGCCACACGTGGAGTTATAGTGTTCAATTCTGGTCGCCACACTACCAGAAGGATGTGGAGGCTTTAGAGAGGGTGCAGAAGAGATTTACCAGTATGTTGCCTGGTATGGAGGGCATTAGCTATGAGGAGAGATTGAATAAACTCAGTTTGTTCTCACAGGAGTGACGGAGGTTGAGGGGCGTCCTGTTAGAGGTCTACAAAATTATGAGGGGCACAGGCAGAGTGGATAGTCAGAGGCTTTTCCCCAGGGTAGAGAGGTCAATTACTAGGAGGCATAGGTTTAAGGTGCGAGGGGCAAGGTTTTGAGGACATGTACGAGGCAAGTTTCTTTACACAGAGGGTAGTGGGTGCCTGGAACTCGCTGCCGGAGGTGGTGGTGGAAGCAGGGACGATAGTGACATTTAAGGGGCATCTTGACAAATACATGAATAGGATGGGAATAGAGGGATACGGACCCAGAAAGTGGAGAAGATTTTAGTTCAGATGGGCAGCATGGTTGGTGCAGGCTTGGAGGGCCGAAGGGCCTGTTCCTGTGCTGTACTTTTCTTTGTTCTTTGTTCAGAATTGAAATGTTGGTACACACGGGGTTAACATCTGTATTTTTATCCCACAAAGCCAGCTTCTCCCCCTGCCCCACCTTCTTTTAACAGCAGGAATGATGGGTTGCTGACCTCCACTGGGGCCTAATTAGCGGAAGCAGCACCAGCCACAGAAAACAGAAAGCTGGACACTCTGGAGGTCATGGAGCTGTACGTCAGCATTGCTCGCTGGGAAGAAGGGTAAGGTGGCAGCCAAGCCTTTTACACCTCAAATGAGGACGGCTAAACGGCAAAGAGCTAATAGAGAGGAAAGAAAGTTTGCTCCATTTTTTGGGAGGGGGGTGAGAGATTCTTCTCCCCGTGTGTGCGTGGGTGCTCCGGTTTCCTCCCACATTCCAAAGATGTGCAGGTTAGGTGGATTGGCCGTGATCAATTGCCCTTAGTGTCCAACGGTTGGGAGGGTTATGGGATGGGGCGGGAGAGTTGAGTTTGTGCACTGTAGTGGTTTAATTACGATTCCTCAGTCTCTCTCGGCAGAAACTGATCCAGTCCCTTTTTGTTTTTTTTAATAAATTTAGAGTACCCAATTCTTTTTCTTCCAAGGGGCAATTTAGCGTAGCCAAATCCACCAACCCTGCACATCTTTGGGCTGTGGGGGCGAAACCCACGCAAACACTGGGAGAATGTGCAAACTCCACACCGACAGTGACCCGGGGCCGGGATTAAACCCGGCCCTTTTTCAAAGAGTCACTCGAGACCAAAAGAATTCAACATTAGAATTCTCACCCTGGTTTACAAATCCTTCCATCAACTCGGCATCCCCCCCAGCTCGCCAACCCCAATCTCTGTAATCTCCTCCAGCCCCTCAACCCTCCAAGAGTTACTCAAGTGTGAATCCATTGCTGAAATGTTGGTGGAAACGTCAATCAACGTGTCCGCAGCACGACCCCACAATGTGATAAATCACCAGCTCACCTGTCTTTGGAGGAATATTGTCCGAGATGCCATCCCCTGCTTTCTTTCGAATAGCGTAACAGGATCATTTTGATCCACCGAAACTGGGCGCTCCTATATGAGAAGCTGCACTTCAATTAGGGCAGCATTGCCTGGGCACTGTGCCAGCTTAGTGTGCCGACGACCCTGGAGCACAGCTTGAACCCCTGGCCCTTTGATTCAAGGCTGCTAGAGTGCCAATCAATTGAGCTGAGCCGACATATTGGCTGTGATAATAACAAAATAAATAAAATTGAGCCTTTGGAGGATGCCAGTGCCTGACAGCTTCAGGTGCCTACCAAAACAAGCCATTGGCATCCTGATGATGTTGGCACAGGATGCCAACATGTCCACCCGGGTTCAATCCCACACAGTGCACTGAAGTGGCCGAATGCCCAGTCTAGTTTCTGAACACCACAATTAGGGCTGGCACTCATTCAGGCTGGCTGCTGATTCTTACTGTACCAATTAGCAAAGTCTCCCCTCCGTCTAGCTGGTGCCAATTCGTAGAGGAGTTTGAAGGAACTGGAAGGCAATGATAACCCCTCTCCCTTAGAACGGTTAATCGGCAGCTGGTTTGAACTGAGCCCATCCGACTGGAGTAAAAAGCCAGCGTTTTAAACACACTCGGCGGTCTGCATCCATTTCCCAGAGAAAGTCAAGGATATTCAGAGTTTCCGATTACAATTTTCCACAACAAATCTGGCCTACCCACCTCACAACGAAAGGGAGCTTGAGAGGAGACGGAGGATGAAAACTTTCAAAATCCTGTACCCATCACCAGCACACGCCATGATCATGCCCACCACCACGCCCACCCACACAGAGGGTTAGCTTGGCGTACAGAGATTGCCACAGGCACCCAAATTAGCTTCATTGGACCCGGATGACAGCAGACATTTCGCGACAGGCATTCATTCTCTGCCTTTTCGCGGCATTCACGTGCAAGGGCGTTGTTTAAACATTTTCTAGCTATCACCTCGGGTACACAGCTGAGAAGAGTAGACATTGTCGCTGATGCTGCAGCCTTCTTTCAAAAAAAGTCAAACAAGCCTCTCTCCCGTGGCATTTCTCAGAGATTGCCTGCACAACTCTGCTCCTGTTCAGCTGTCAAGATCGTAAGGACATGAGAAATAAAAGTAGTCCATTCAGCCCATCAATTCTTCTCCGCCAGTCAATACGATCCCCTCAAAATCTCCTGCCCCTTACTTTAAATCTACACCCCCTGGTTATTGACCCCTCCGCAAAGGGGAAAAGTTTCTTCCTATCTACCCTGTCCATGTCCATGTCCCTCATAATCTTGTCCACCTCGATCAGGTCCCCCCCCTCAGCCTTCTCTGCTCCCAAGGAAAACAACCCCAGTCCATCCAGCCTCTCTTCAACACCCTGGTGATCTGCACCCTCTCTACTGCAATCACATCCTTCCTGTGGTGAGGTGGCCAGAACCGCACGCAGTTTCTCAACCTTCCCCAATCATTTCAGACAGGAGTTATACTAAAAACTCCAATCGGTGCGTATCGGCCTCCTCGCATAGGCCCGACATCTCAGGTGTGTCCGCAAAGTTCCACTGCCTCCCTTCTGTTCAGCCGAAGCAGGCCTAAACACATTGCACAAATGTGGCTGGTACAGTGCAGCTGGATCTCACCCCCTCACCCTCCTCGCCAATCCCCCACCTCCTCGCCAATCCCCCACCTCTGACTACATCCATCAACAAGACGTTTCTTCTGCATCCCCCAGAATTCAGCAGCGACCAATTGCGGAACCCGAGCATAAATCAACTAGATGTGACACAATCGCACAAAGGGAGTAATCTGCCATGTGTGTGCAGTTCCAAAGACTTTCCTAAATAAGCTGCAGATATTTCAACTCCTTCGGCTCTGCCCCCTGGAGTCGAAGCTTCAGCGTAGTCTAAACACGAGCAGAGCTCTGCAAGCCGAGTCTCTCGGACGACCTCCACTGTCGCTTAAACCCGTCAAGAAACGAGCTAGAAGTAGCTGGTTAATAGAGTGAGACACCAGCACGAGGTTCAAAGTACTAACAAAAAAAAAACAAAAGTTATAACAAAAAAAAAACAGTCTGTGATTCCTCACTGGAACTGGGCAGATGAATGTCCATGCAAGTACGTTTCATTCCTGCCTCTCTTGTGCATTTCTGGCCTTGGGCTAAATCCTCAAAATTATCCCTTCAGATTTCCTTTGCTAAAATTGATCTCTCCATTGTGCTCGAAGACCATTCTTCACTGAAGGTGTTGAAACTTGGCTCGTTCTCTCACTCACTCTGCAGTGCACACACTCCGACATCGCACAAACAGAAAAAGCTTCAAGGCGAGTCTTGGGAGTAACAGCCCTTGGGCCTACTTCGGCCATTGGCCAACTTCTCCTCAAAAACAACTTCTCCTCGAGCACAAATGACCCAGTGCCTCAGCAGGTAAATACACTCCCATGACACATCCAAGCATTATTACAATAATGCAGGGCACCACATCAACATACCTCAATGAGCGTCAAACATTGAGCACTATTTTGAACTGCAGGAATAGCAAATTGGCTCAAATGGATGGGGGAAAAAATTGAGCAGGATGTATAATGGGTAGCCAAGAGTCAGAATTAGCCTCAAAAGAGTTACTCTTGAAGGGGCAGCCTCAGTTGCTGTCAAGGCAAACTGGGCAGCCATTTTGTGCGCCAGAAACTCCCACAGAGGCGGCCCTGGTCTCCACTGAGTCAGCTGGCAAAGAAGGTGTTGTAACAGGCTGAGGGAGTCTAGTAGGCCGGGGAAATGCTGCTTGCCAGCCACCATGACAACAACAGTGAAATATATAAGATGATTGGGAATGAAGGCAGAGCATGATGACTAGTAATCCAGAGGGCCATGTTAATTAACCCTCTGGGAGACACGAGTTCAAATCCCACCACAGTCGGTGATGGAATTTAATTCAATTCATAAAATCTGGAACTGGAAGCTATCAGGGGCTGAATCGCTGGCTTTGAAAGCAGACCAAGGCAGGCCAGCAGCGCGGTTCAATTCCCGTACCAGCCTCCCCGAACAGGCGCCGGAATGTGGCGACTAGGGGCTTTTCACGGTAACTTCATTGAAGCCGACTTATGACAATAAGCGATTTTCATTTCATTTTCATTTCATTTCATCCTGTCATTAAAAACCCATCTGGTTCACGAATAACCTTAAAGGGAAATATTCCATCTTTTCCTGACATGAGACTCCAGATCCACAGCCATGCGGTTGACTCTGAAGACGCCCTGCAACATGGCCGCTGAATTCGGGGGGGGGGGGGGGGGGGGGGGGGGGGGGGGGGGGGGGGGGGGG